>NW_016820251.1:1914621-1920074 GCF_001698545.2 Rhinopithecus bieti | reverse complement strand
TTGTCTGATTGCTCTGCCTAGGACTTCCAGTACTGTGTTGAAGAGGAGTGGTATGAGTGGGCATTCTTGTCTTTTCCCATTCTCAAAAGAAATACTTCCAACTTTTCCCCATTCAGTATTATGTTGGCTGTGGGTTTGTCATAGATGGCTTTTATTATATTGAGGTATGTCCCTTGTATGCCGATTTTGCTGAGAGATTTAAATCATAAAACGATGCTGGATTTTGTCGAATGCTTTTTCTGCATCTATTGAGATAATCATGTGATTTTGTTTTAATTCCGTTTATGTGGTTTATCACATTTATTGACTTGTGTATGTTAAGCCATCTCTACATTCCTGGTAATGAAACCCACTTGATCATGGTAGATTATCCTTTTGATACGTTGCTAGATTTGGTTAGCTAGTATTTTGTTAAGGATTTTAGCATCTATGTTCACATCAGGGATATTGGTCTGTAGTTTTGTTTTTTGGTTATGTCCTTTCCTGGTTTTGGTATTAGGGTGATGCTGGCTTCATAGAATTAGAGAGAGTTCCCCCTTTCTCTATCACATGAAATAGTGTCAAAAAGATTTGTACTAATTCTGTGAATGTCTGGTAGTATTCTGCTGTGAATTCATCTGGTCTTGGATTTTTTTGTTGTTGGTAATTTTAAAATTACCATTTCAATCTCACTGCTAGTTATTCATCTGTTCGGGGTATCTAATGCTTCCTGATTTAAGCTAGGAGGGTTATATTTTTCCAGGAATTTATCCATCTCTTTTAGGTTTTCTAGTTTATGTGCATAAAGGTGTTCATAGTAACCTTGAATGATCTTTTGTATTTCAGTGGTGTCTGCTGTAATATCTCCCATTTTGTTTCTTAACGAGGTTATTTGGGTTTTCTTTCTTCTTAATATTTCTAATGGTTGATCAATTTTATTTATCTTTTAAAGAATGATCTTTTTGCTTATCTTTTGTATTTGTTTGTTTCAATTTCATTTAGTTCTGTTCTAATCTTGGTTATTTCCCCCCTTCTGTTGGGTTTGGTTTGTTCTCCTTACCCTAGTTCGTTGAGGTATGACCTTAGATTGTCAGTTTGTGCTCTTTGTCTTTTTGATATAGGCATTTAGGGCTATGAACTTTCCTTTCAGCATTGTCTTTGCTGTATCCCAGAGGTTTTGATAGGTTGTCATTGTCATTCAGTTGGAAGAATTTTTAAATTTCCATCTTGATTTCATTTTTGACCCAATGATCATTCAGGAACAGGTTAATTTCCATGTATTTGCATAGTTTTGAAGATTCCTTTTGGAGTTGATTTCCAGTTTTATTCCACTGTGGTCTGAGAGAGTACTTGATATAATTTCAATTTTCTTAAATTGATTGAGGCTCGTTTTGTGGCCTATCATATGGTCTATCTTGGAGAAAGTTCCATGCACTATTGAATAGAATGTATATTCTGCAGTTGCTAGATGAAATGTTCTGTATATATTTTTAAGCCCATTTGTTAAGGTATAGTTTAAATCCACTGTTTCTTCGTTGACGTCTGTGTTGATGACCTGTCCACTGCTGTCAGTGGAGTATTGAAGTCCCACACTATTATTGTATGACTGTCTATCTCATTTCTTAGGTCTATTAGTATTGTTTTATAAATTTGGGAGCTCCAGTGTTAGGTGGAACCTAACAATATATGAATGGTTGTGATATTTTCCTATTGGACAAGCCCTTTTACCATTATATAATATCCCACCCCTTTTTTTTAACTGCTGTTGCTTTAAAGTTTGTTTTGTCTGATGTAAGAATAGCTACCCCTGCTTGCTTTTGCTGTCCATTTGCATGAAATGCCTTTTTCTGCTCACTTATGCGAGTTTCTGTGTGCTAGGTGAGTCTCCTGAAGGTAGCACGTAGTTGGTTGGTGAGTTCTTATCCATTCTGTGGTTCTATAATTTTTAAGTGGAGTATTTAGGCCACTTACATTCAATTTTAGTGTTGAAATGTGAGGTACCATTGCATTAACTGTGCTATTTGTTGTCTGTGTACCTTGGATTTTGGTTTTGTTTTGCTTTTAACTTGTTTTCTGTTTTATAGGTCCTATGTGATTCATGCTTTAAAGAGGTTTTGTTTTGATGTGTTTCCAGATTTAGAGCTCCTTTTAGCAGTGTCTTGCAGTGGTAGCTTGGTAGCAGCTAATTACCTTAGCATTTGTTTATCTGAAAAAGACTATCTTTCCTTCATATATGATGGTTAGTTTCACTGGATTCGAAATTCTTTGCTGATAATTGTTTTGTTTGAGGATGCTAAAATGACCCCAATCCTTTTTAGCTTTTAGGTTTTTTGCTGAGAAATCTGCTGTTAATCTGATATGCTTTCCTTTGTAGATTACTTGGTGCTTTTGTCTCAATTGTTAAGATTCTTTCCTTCAGATTAACTTTAGATAACCTGACGACAATGTGCCCAGGCAATGATCTTTTTGTGGTGAATTTCCCATGTGCTATTTGTGCTTCTTGTATTTGGATGTCTAGGTCTCTAGCAAGGCCAGGGAAGTTTTCCTCAATTATTCCCTCGAATGTGTTTTCCAAACTTAGATTTCAATAGGTTTGGTCATTTAACATAATCCCAGACTTCTTGGAGGCTTTGTTCATATTTGTTTTTGTCTTTGTTGGATTGGGTTAATTCAAAGACTGTCTTCAAGCTCTGAAGTTCTTTCTTCTAGTTGTTCAATTCTATTGCTGAGAGTTGCGAGAGCATTTTGTATCTCTATAAGTGTGTCCAATGTTTCCTGAAGTTTTTAGTTTTTTATTTATACTCTATTTCCTTGAAAATTTTTCCCTTTACTTCTTGTATAGTTTTTTGGATTTCCTTGCATCAGGCTTTGCCTTTCTCTGGTGCCTCCCTGATTAGCTTAATAACTAACCTCCTGAATTCTTTTTCAGGTAAATCAGGGATTTCTTCTTGGTTTTGATCCATTACTGGTGAGCCAGTATGATTTTGTGTTGTGGGGTGTGGGTGTTAAAGAGCCTTGTTTTGTCGTATTACCAGGGTTGGTTTTCTGGTTCCTTCTCTTTTTGGTAAGCTCTGTGAGAGGGAAGGTCTAGGGCTGAAGGTTGTTGTTCACATTTTGGGGGCTGGTGTTCACTTGATGTAGTACTCTTCCCCCCTTTCCTATGGATGTAGCTTCCTGTGAGTCGAGCTGCAGTGATTGTTATTTCTCTTCTGGGTCTAGCCATTCAGCAAGTCTACCCAGCTCCAGGGTGGTACCAGGGGTTGTCTGCACAGAGTCCTGTGATGTAAATCATCTGTGGTTCTCTCAGCCATGGATACCAGCACTTGTTCTGGTGGAGGCGGTGGGAGGTGTGGGTGTGAAATGGATTCTGTGAGAGTTCTTACCTTTGGTGTTTCAATGTTCTATTTGTGTGTTGGTTGGCCTCCTGCCGGGAGGTGGCACCTTCCAGACAGCATCAGCTGTGGTAGTGTAGAGAAACGTGGTGGGTGGGACCCTAGAATTCACAAGAATATATGCCCTTTGTCTTCAGCTACCAGGATGGGTAGGGAAGGTCCATCAGGTGGAGGCAAGGCTAGGTATGTCTGAGCTCAGACTCTCCTTGGGCAGGTCTTGCTGCAGCTGTTGTGGGGGATGGAGGTGAGGTTCCCAGGTCAATGGAATTACGTATCTAGGAAGATTATGGCTGCCTCTGCTGAGTGATGCAGATTTTCAGGGAAGTGGGGAAAAGCCAGAAGTCACAGGCCTCATCCAGCTCCCACACAACCTGAAGGGCTGGTCTTGTTCCCACCGTGCCCCCACTAACAGCCCCGAGTCTGTTTCCAGGCAGTGGGTGAACAGGGCTTGAGAACCTGCCTTCAAGCTACCCACCTCCCAGCTGTGAAAGAAAAGGACTTTGGTTCTCCCCCAGCCTGTGGAGTCTACACGCCAGATTCACATCCTCCCCCGACTTCTGGCCAGGAGTCTTCTCTCCCAGTCCAAATTGTTACAAAATTCAGCCGCAGACTTCCTTCTTGTGGTGTTTTCCCCCACACCTCTGGCCACCCTCCAGAAGGATCTCTGTGGTGCCAGGCAGGAATGGCTTGCTTGGGGACCCAGCCAGCTCCCAAGGCCTTCCCCATTGCTTCCTCTACCCCTATATTTCGGTGAGCTCTCTAAATTGACTCAGGTCCAGGTAAGGTTGGAAACTTCTCCTGCAAACTAGGCCTTCAGTTTTCCTAGTGGAGGTATGTGTGTTTGGTAGTGGTAAATCCCCTTTCCCACTTCCACAGTTGGGGCACTCACAGTATTTGGGGGGTCTCCCAGTCCTGCAGGAACAATCTGCTTCCTTCTGTTAGAGGGCCTGTGGGTCCTCTTGGGATTCCTGGTTTGTACTTTCAGTTGTTCTGGAGCCAAAATTCACGATGCAAGCCTCCTCACACTGCTCTGTCTATCTGAGTAGGAGCTGCGATCTTGTATGTCTTTTGAGAAGTGTTTTGTTCATGTACTTTGCCTATTTTAAATGAGGTTGTTTGGGTTTTGCTTATCAATTTAAGTTCCTTATAGATTCTGAATATTAAGCTTTTGTCAGATAGTTTGTAAATATCTTCTCCCATTCTGTAGGGTATATGCTTGCTCTATTGATAGTTTCTTTTGCTGTGCAGAAGCTCTTTAGGTTAATTAGGTCTGACTTGTCTGTTTTTGTTTTTATTACAATTGCTTTTGGGGACTTAGACAAAAATTCTTTGCCAATGCTGATGTCAAGAAGAGTATTTCCCAGGTTGTCTTCCAGGATTTTCATAGATTGAGGTCTTACATTTAAATATTTAATCCATTTGGAGTTAAATTTTGTATATGATGAAAGGTAGGGGTGCAGCTTCAATCTTTTGCATATGGCTAGCCAATTATCCCAGTAATATTTACTAAATAGGGGTTTTTTCCTTATTGCTTATTTTTTTTCAGCATTGTCAAAGATCAGATGGTGTAGGCTTTATTTCTGAGTTTTCTGTTACTTTACATTGGTTTAAGTGTCTGTTTTTGTACCAATACCATGTTATTTGGGTTAATGTGGCTTTTTAGTACAGTTTGAAGTTGGGTAGTGTAATGCCTCCAGCTTTGTTCTTTTTGCTTAGAATTGCTTTGGCTATTCAGGCTCTTTTCCTGTTCCATATGAATTTTAGAATTTTTTTTTTTTCCTAATTTGGTGAAGAATGACATTGGTAGTTTGATAGGAATAACATTGAATTTGTAAATCGCTTTGGGCAGTATGGACATTTTTATGATATTGATTCTTACAATCCAAGAGCTTGGAATGTTTTTCCATTTACTTGTGTCATCTGATTTCTTTCAAGAGTGTTTTATAGTTCTCCTTGTAGAGGAGATATTTCACCTCCTCTGTATTTCTAGGTATTTCAATTTCTTTATGGCTATTGAAAGTGATACTGTGTTTTTTATTTTACTCCCAGTATGGATAATTGTTTTTTTTTTTTTTTTTTTTT
>NW_016820251.1:1911838-1914280 GCF_001698545.2 Rhinopithecus bieti | reverse complement strand
TTTTTTTTTTTTTTTTTTTTTTTTTTTTTTTTTTTTTTTTTTTCAGTAGAGACGGGGTTTCACTGTGTTAGCCAGGATGGATCTCCTGACCTCGTTATCCGCCCGTCTCGGCCTCCCAAAGTGCTGGGATTACAGGCTTGAGCCACCGCGCCCGGCCGGATATTTGTTTTTAGAAGTGCTACCTATTTTTGTACATTGTGTTTCCTGAAACTTTACTAAAGTTGTTTATCAATTCTAAGAGCCTTTTGTCAGAGTCGTTAGGATTTTCTAGGTATACAATCATATTAGCAAAGTTGGATAGTTTGCCTTCCTTTCCTATTAGGATGCCTTTTATTCCTTTATCTTGGCTGATTGCTCTGGCTAGCAGTTCCAGTACTGTGCTGAATAGCAGTGTTGAGAATAGGCATCCTTGCCTTGTTCCATTTTTCAAGGAGAATGGTTCCAGCTTTTGCCCATTCAGTATGATGTTGGCTATGGGTTTGTCATAAGGGGCTCTTGTGTTTTTCATAAAGATAACAGTCATTGCCTTATTTAGGAACTGCATTAGAAATGGGAATTTCACTTTTAAAAAATGTTTTGGGATCACCTATTGAAACTGCCATAATCAATTTGTTGCCACTTTGTATACTACTGAAATATACTTAAAAGTATTGTTTGACATCCTCTATAATGTTGTTAGGAGGTAGCATGGTTTTATGTAAAATACCCATTTATCTGTAATCTAAACCCTTAGTAGAACACACTCTTATTTATTTATCCATAGAAATAAGAGGCATGGATTCACTGAAGGAAGTTATGAGGGTCAGAAAAATCCTGTTTAGTATATAAACAATACATGCAATTCTATGCTATAAAGAGCTGCATGAAATTAATTTTAAATACAGGGTTATCAAAAGACGATATAGAGCAATGGTCAGAATAGTCTAAAAAATGGATTTTATCTTATGTTATAATTTCTGTTTCTAAATTCTCACCCTTTCCTCCCTGAATTTAAGTATGCCTGAAATTTAGAAATCAAATATATACTATGAAATATAAAACTTTCCTACCCTTTAAAACATATAATTTATTCCTAAAAATATCACTAACATGCAATATAAACAAATTCACATGCTCTATAGATCTGCATTATCCAATTCATGCTGTCTTTAGTAAGAAAGCATATAAAAATTATATTTATTAAAATAAAAATGACTGGTGGTTAATGAGTTAATACTAGCTAATAAATTAACAAATATGTTGTATTAATTACTTATCACTGCATAGTAAGATTAACAGCTGAAAACAACAGACCTTTATTATCCCCCAGTGTCTGTGGATCAGAATTCTTGTTGTAGCTTAGTTTGGTACCTCTGGCTCAGGGTCTTTCATGAAATGGCAATCAAGCTGTTATCTGAAGCTGTGTTCCTCTGAGACTGGACAGGAAGAGAACACACTTCCAAGGTAAATCATATGGCAGTTGGCAGGTCTCAGAAGACCTGCATATAAGCTCAGTCTCCTGCAGACGTCTGCCTCATGACATAGCAACTGGTTTCCCCCCACAGCAAAAATAACCCAAGAAAGAGCAAGAGAACTCCCCAAATAGAAGCCACAGCCTTTTTTCACCTAATGTTACATGTGACATTCCATAATGTTTGCAATATTCTATTCATTAACAAGTCAGTAACTCCAGTTCACAATCAAAGGAAAGGGATTACACAAGGGTGTGTATACCAGTATACCAGGAGGTAGACATCTGGGGTGAAGGTGGAGGCTGCCTTTCATTTATTGTATTGACATTCTTTTAGCAATATATCTTTTAGGTGGTAGTTCTGCTTAATCACTATTCATTTCTTATATATGATACTTAATTCAAATACTCTATATCAATATGATATCTGGCTAATTCAGCTGTTTGCACCTATTGAACTAAAGCCTCCAATAAACACATTTAAATGTAATGTATTCTTCTATATAAAGTAAGTTATATTTTATAACTTACTTTATATAGAAATGTGGGATATTTTTGACATTGTTGGAAACCAGTTTGTGCTTTCTACATTACTTAAAACCACCTTCACACATAATTTCTAAGTATCAAGTAATTGTCAAATGCCATTATTTGAAAATAAAATTATAACATTCTCTGGTATAATATTAATAAACTCAATTTTAGCCCACAAATCAAATCTGAAAACTGACCTCTGTATTTCTGCCAAGAATGTTTTTCTGGTTCAGCAGAATGGGGTTAAAACATTGGACAGAAACAAAATATAAGAGCCAAAATGTAAAAGACTTAGAAAACTTTAGTTCATAACTATCATTTTCTCAGATTTTATAAATAAAAGAGAAAATAGCATTGATCAAAAACAGGTATAACATTCATACCTGCCTTTTAACTATAGGTGCTGCACATATAGCTGCCATTCATTCATCACTTCCCAAAGTTTAAAAAAAAAAAAA
>NW_016820251.1:1842487-1909531 GCF_001698545.2 Rhinopithecus bieti | reverse complement strand
CCAGTACCTCAGTTGAAAATGCAGAAACCACTGGTCTTCTGTGTCACTCGCGCTGGGAGTTGGAGACTGGAGCTGTTCCTATTCGGCCATCTTGTCTATTTAATTCTTTATATAAGCATCATCAAGGATTAAATTTAAATTTCAATAGTGAATCACAAAATCTGTCCCTTCTAGCTTTCTAAATACTTTTTGTAATACATTCCTTATTAGACTATTACGTTTTTGGCTTTAAGACAGAAATGCTGTAGAAAGACTCTCAGATTTCTACCATTACATTTTTTTTAAATAAGGCGGAGTCAAGCCAATCCTGTGACCTGTGGGTATTTCAGACAATGTCATGGTTAGAGGACTAAATCTAAATCTTTTCTGAGTGTCTTTCTCCCTAACTTGGTTCTTGACTGTGGTTGGTCCTAAACTGAGTGTTGGATGTGACAAAAGACAGATACTAATGATCATGCATATCTTCAAAAATCACACCTCACAGCACTAAAGACTTCTCAAGGCTTTTCAGAATACTCTGTGTCAAAATGATTCATCCCTTTCAAGACTGCCACTTCAAAATATTTCTAGCAATCACATAAGGAACATGCTGAGAGTGCTGTGAATTAGATCATTTTAAACATATAGAAGTAACTTTATTTTCTTAACTGCTTTCATCAAAGTAGAAGATATTCCCAATTTAGAGTTTCTTCATAAATGATACACATTCACATAAGAATTGTTCATATAAATGTTAATGCACAAACACACACACATTACACATTTAGGCTCACACATGCTGTGAAGAATAAAACAGCTTTTCATCTCAAGTAATGCTGAAATACACTTTTGTTAAAGCATAAAAGGCACCTGCATAAATATATAAGCATCAAACTGAAGGTTTATAAGTTAAACAATTTAAAAGGAAAATAATGAGTGTTAAGTAGTTTCACTTAAAAATTAAAGCTTGTTCCATGGACCAATAAATACTTAATTACTAGTAAACAAAAATAAATCTCTATTTTAATTCCTCCAAGAAAATAGCTCTACTAACTATTATGTGAATTCATCAGTTCTAAATATGAAACAACAATGGCTGGTGTTTCCTCTAGAGATGCTTTCTAAATGTGAAAACAGAGTCTTATTCAAGACCTTTACAAACACAGAAGAAGTTAACCCTGACAATGAGATCCATGTTTGGAAAGAGTATCACATTTATAAGGATTCTTGCAGGTCATAAAGCACCTTTGTGCAAATTAAAAAATAGCAAGCCCTCTGGGCCCAGATTGGCACATGAACAGCATTGTGAATTATGGGCTTCTTTTTACTGAATGGACACAGACTAAACAGGAAGCACAAGCAGGATCTTGACGTCTTGTAAACCCCTCTATTATGCCCACTTCTACAAAGAACACAAACCACACAACCATAGATACCAGTCCTGGTTTTAGGTGGTGGGACTCTGAATGATTGTGGAGCAACACAGGTCACCAAGCAAACTTTCTAGTATAATGCTGTTATAGCAGGTAGCTAGTCAGGCATGAGCAGGGTGGGAGAGGGCTCCCCCGACCCAAACACACACCAGGAATGCCAGGTGACCATCAGATGATGGTCAGGCAGTTGTCACGCTGGCTCTCTAAAATAATTGGTCACAGCTGGCACCAGGGAAAGGCTGTCTCCCAGTAGATGGTAACACCTGAAACTGGTGATCAGCAGCTTCCCGGTAAGATCTAAGGACTCACGCGAGTAGGCTCAAGCATACACATTAAGAGGCAAAATGGCAGGGTTTGACTGGTTTGTGATCTTCCAGGGACATTTAACTGGTAAGGGAAGAAGGCCTCAAATGAGCATGTGTACAATTTCAGTAAACACTGTACATGCTCACCTCCCAAGTGCTAGCAAGTGACTCACACTGGGAAAGCCCACTCCAAGGGAAGAATCGGGGGTGCAGGGATGCAAGACCTCAGAAGTATGCCAACATAAAAAACTCAAGGTCAAACAGGGCACTTGATCTCTCGAGTCGCTGGCCATCATCCAAGTGTACTTTACTTCCTTTCATTCCTGCTCTGAATCTTTTTAATAAACTTTCATTCCTGCTCTAAAACTTGCTTCAGTATCTCCTCTGCCTTATGCCCCTCACTTGATTTTTTATTTTTTGAGACAGAGTCTCACTCTGTCACCAGGCTGGGTGCAGGGATGCGATCTCGGCTCACTGCAACCTCCGCCTCCTGGGTTCAAGTGATTCTTCTGTCTCAGCCTCCTGAGTAACCGGGACTACAAGCATGCACCACCACACCAAGCTTATTTTTAGTAGAGACGAGGTTTCACCATGTTGGCCAGGATGGTCTCGACCTCTTGACCTTGTGATCCGCCCACCACAGCCTCCCAAAGTGCTGGGATTACAGGCACAAGCCACCACACCTGGCCTGAATTCTTTCTTCTGAAGAGGCTAGAATTGAGGGTGCTAAAGACCCATACAGATTTGCTTCTGGTAACAATGCAACCCTAATGTGGTTTCAGTGTTTGTCCCCTTTAAAACTCAGGTTGAAATTTCCTTGCCATTGTGACAGTATTGGGAGATGGGATCAGTAAGAAGTGTCTAGGTCTTGAGGGTTCTGTCCTCATAAATGAACCAATGCTGTTATCACAGGAGTGGGTTCGGCCACTCTTACTCACATTCTCTCTCACTCTACCTCTCTTTTCCCTTCTACCACATTATGATGAAGGCTCTCTCACCAGTTGCTAGCACCCTGGCATTGGACTTCCCAGCCTCCAGAACTGTAAGCCAATCAACTTATGTTGATTATAAATTACCCAGTCTGTGTTATTCTGCTATAGCAGAACAAAACAGACTAAGACAAAGCCTTACAATGCAAATAGTTAACCAGAGAAGATTAAGGTCTAGGAGGTTTCCTATAGAATCCAGAGATCAAGGAAAATAGTGCAGACTCCTAAAGCCAAAGAAATATGAATAACTCTGAATTCCAAAACAATGATACTCTGGCAATCTTTGTAGCTGATTTTGTCCCTGAGAACTAGTTTATCTGCTAGAGAAAGCAAGAGAAGTAAAATATTTGTATACCATATTTTATAACATACTTGATCCAGCTGTCTATTCTCTGGATTGGATTACAAATGTGATTACAAATGTGCTACAGACAGGGAACTTAAACTGTGAATGCCAGGTACCTTATGGGTACTTAGTAATGCAAAGCAATAAAATCTCACTTTATATAGAGGGAAAAGGGGAAAAATGGGATTTTGAAAAATTAGTTGGGTAAAATGACTAATTTCTACATTTAGGGAAACAATTATTGGGTGATAAGGGACAATGTCAAAAGTGTCCTGCATACACTATTCTAAAATAACACCATATTCCATTTTTTTAGTGTTTTTCCAGTAGGCACGCATGAGTGCATGTCAATTTGGTGAGTGAGAAATTTGGTGATACCATTTTTCTATATCAGGAAGATATATTCACAATTTAGCTTTGGACTTATAATTAAATGAAGCACAAAACTCTGATTTATTAAAATTCATTGCAGATTTTTGTACAGAAATTTATTCATGCTCAAAGGCAACAAGAAATCATTGTGAAGGGTGAAGGTTTGTGAACTCAAATTTTTATTACTTTTACCCCAGGAAAAAAACAAGATGTCAGTAAAACCTGTATTCTCTTTACTATACTGTAATTCATATCTAGGTGGACCAAGTTAATAATTTGGTTGACAGAAAATATAACTGATAGTAATGCTAATAAAATATGAATAACATTTTTAAAATGTGGTTGAATATAGAAACCACTGCAATACCTATGACAATACAACAGCCCTTGATTCTAGTTAGCACAAATCCCCATTCCCCTTCCAGCAAGCACACTTGTTCATAATCTTTTGCACAACTTACTCTATTTAATTCTTAACTAACATTTCCTAACCTACACTGCCATCTCAATTTGCCTCTTGATCTCTGCAAATTATTTGTCATGCCCATGTCTCTCCCTGTGCCACAAATTCCACCTACTCTCAGACAGATGAGTAGACCAAAGTCAATAGCCTATGTTGAGATTTATTTCTCCCATCTATGATGATGTAGCATCTTCAAAAGTCTCTTTTAATTTTTTTAAATTTAAATACTGAAAAAGTAAAATAGCTCTTAATCACACTATTTTAAAATGTATAAAATGTTAATGTACAAAAAATTAAAGTCACATTTCCTTTCTCCAATGCATCCAATTGTGATGGTCAGAGGTCACCATGGTTAATAGCTTGGTGCCAATCCTTTCTGACATTTTACTGTATTTATTCATTTGTCTTTCTCTTTCTCTCCCATGTCTGTGTGTCTACATACTTACATATTCACCTTTTTTAATCCCTCCAAATATAGAATCACATACACAGGCATACACTGCTTTTCCCGTTAATAATATTTTCTTAATATCTCCCCATATTAACACAAAGAGGACTATACTTTGTTTTATTAAAGGGCTGAGTGATATCCCATGGTATGACTCTTCAGTAATTTCTTAATGTTCCGTTGATAATTTACATAGTGTTTAATTTTTATATACCACACTGCAATGAAGTTAACATACATCTTTATATACTACCTCCTTTTCCAATACAGGATATTTTATCAATATGTACTTCAGTATATACTTTTGCCTTTTTTCAATATGGTAAATTTCTCAAAATGGAATGGCTAAATTATAGGATTTTGTATGAGATTCCTGAGAACAGGATTAGTGCCTTTTCTTTCCTTGTGGATTCCCACATGATTCATATAATATTCCAAGATATAGTAGTGACTAAATGGGGTTAGCAGACTCTAGTTAATTGAGTGGTTGACTATTCTAAATACAGAACCTACATTTGTAAACATTCTGAAGAAAATTGACCCTTTCATTTTTTTCCTACAATAGAGCACTGCCATGTTATTCAACATCTAAAATATTTCTCCCATTTTGATTAAAAACTGAATTATCAGAAATATTTTTCTCTATTCAAATTGTATAAAATGGAAAATAAATGTGTGCATATCCTCTGCAATTTGTAAAGAGAAAAATGGGTAAACTGATTCCTACTGCACACTGTGTTTGTGAAGGTTCAATGAAAGGATGCTCTTAGTAAGTCTTGTATAGTATTTTCCATATACAAGCACTCAGTGGCTATGACCTTTCTTCATTATAATCACTGGAGAAAGCCAAGAGCTTATGTTTAAATGTTATATTACCATATTCTGTTTTAAGTTATAGAAATTGTTCAAAGTATGAGAATTAAGTTATAATTATTAAAAAGGTTTTGGTGACATAAAATCTGCAGTGTCTTGGGCCCTTTAACAAAAATAAAAGCACTTTCAAAGATATTTACTTGTGAGCCAATATTAAAGAATTAAGAAATAACAAGCGGACAGGTTTACAAAAAATACGCTTACAGTCATCAATCATCCTTGGTTTTTCTATGTCCAATTCATGAACTGAAAATATTCTTTTATGTAACTTGAGCGATAGTGGTAAACCACATCTTTGGTGGAAGTAGCATCCTTGCAAGAGTTCTAGCACTTAAAATTGCTACTCCTGGCACACATAAAGGCCAGCATATGTATGTTTCACGAACTTCATCATTTCCTAAGATTATCATTTCCGTATTACAGCAAGCAAGGACATACACACTATTAAATTCTTTAGAGCTAGAAAGAAGATTTAAAACTCTAGCCCAATTTCAAACCCATTCTCTTCTAAGGTACAATGTACACTGGCCATATCTGACCAAGTACCACAGAAGTTTTGTCTACACTTTTCCTCCTCCAAATGTAAGTTTCCTCCATACTTTCCAGTGACCACACGAAGAATATACCAGAAATAAGTCACCACACTCAGAGAAGCCCAATGTTACTTTGCCAATCAAGGGTAATGTTTCCATAAGCAAGATCATTTAGAAATAGACTCCACGTTTTAACAGAGCCAGACAGTTAACTGGTGGTTATAATTTCACACAGAAGGGGAAAGAGCTTTATACTCCTCTGCCCACACTCCCTCTGTGATTAGTCCTGGATGGCCCAGTGATCCAGGTAGTGAACATAGCATACAGAAGCCTGTAGGAAAGAACAAATGGTATATCTGGTGTCTAAAAGAAAGTTCATAATGACTGGAGCATATTGGGGTTGGAGGAGAGTAAAAGATGCTGGAACTGGCAAAAGAACAGCTACAAGGCAGCAACAGAGAGTATATTTTGCAGGACTGTAGTTTAATGTAGAAACACTAAAAGGTTTAAAGCATGGGAATAATTTAATCATATTTATACTTTAAAAAGTTATCTATGGCCTCTCTATGGACAGTAGATTGGAAGAGCATCAGAAAGCCTAATACCTTATGTTTGACCCAACAAATCCACCCCTACCCTGTTTGCTTCCCCAGGGGCTGATCTGAATGCACTACAACAAAGGATTCACTACCTCATGGCTTCCTGTTAGATTCAACCTAAAAAGAGATCCAAGGGAAGGTAGAGGCCAGAGTATTCATTCTCCTAAATTCTTTCCTCCAAGGTTTCCTGAGGTGCGCCCAGCTCCTTGACCAGGTGCCCCTACTCTATGTGATTGTCTCTGAAGAGCTCACTCTCACCTGGGTTCTGATAACGCCTCCCCTTGAGACTAACTCCAGGCCACTCAACTAACTTTTCTGACCTCCCTTCATATACATTTGTATACAATCCTTCTATGAAAGCTTTCTAGAATTCTAATTTTCATGCTCCATCTATTTTCTACTGGATCCTGTGCTGATCACAATAAGACATTAGTTCAGACAACAAGTGAGTAGGTGTTGGTATTCTGCCCAAGATCCTCTTGTAAATATTTTCTATTTGTGTGCCTCTCTGCCCCTTCAGTATGCTGCCTCTAACAAGAGAAGTTACAACTCAATTAAGATATCAGTCCTCAGACTACAGGTAGGACGGGAAAACCAGCATAGAACATGGGTGTTTATATCTTTCCAGAGTGGTTCTGAGACAATGAGTGGCTGTTGCAAGAGTATGAAAGCCCAACTCCCTCACTCCATCTTAGGACCATTTCTGAGCTCCTGATTTTCTGTGTTCCTGATTTTCCCTGTGGAGTCAACTGATATCACCTCCACAGAGGATTAAGTACAAAATAAAAACGTGTGGCCACCTTCTTCAAAAAGCAGGAACAAAGTGCTAGTAGAGGTACTAAAATATAGAATATTTTTTCTTCTATGATCTCTTGTCACGATGTTTTTATTTGCTATTTTATGTCATTCTAAAATTTAAAAAAGCTTAAAATTTTGAATCGTAAGCCTGTATTTCACCATTCATCTTTAGATTGTGCAATGCCTGTTTTAATACCAATATAAAAGCAATTAACTCATATGCAAAATCTCTAATTACCCAATTTGTATTTTGTAGCTTGTACATGCACATGTATTTCATTGTTATCAAAACAGTGCATACACTACACAAAAGTAACAGAAGTGTTTTTCTTTCATTTATTGATGGTCTCACATTTTATCAACTCTTACTTTGGCTTACTGAGAAGGAAGGAGTAAAAGAAAAATGAACTATGGTCTGCTTTATTTCCCACTTTCCTTCTGTGTCATCGTTTTTAGCATGAGTAGTCACTAACACAGGGAGGTAACACTAGTAAGAATAAACCTGATATTTCTTTGGTTGTTTGTGTATCTAAGAATGCCATTGACTTCTTTCTGCAGTCTCAGCAAGTGCTGTTTTAAAGGGAAATCACCTTCTAAGAGCTGTTGGCACCCTGATATACTCATAGACTCAATCCACTTTTGTGCTTGCTTTGAGTCTTGTTGAACTCCCACTACTGCCGAGTCACCAAAATTCAATGCTCGTGGGACACTGCAAATGCTACATATGAATGGGAAGGCAAGAAATGGCAAACACATAAATTGCACTTCTCTCATCTGCTCAGTTGCGTGCTCCATTTTCCCATCAAACTTCAATCACAAATACAAATTCAAAGATAAAGTTTAAGAATTTCAAGACATAACAGCAGAACATTAAGCCAAGCACCCTTCTGAGTGAAGGTCCCTGTGCAATTGCAGAGGTTGCACATCCAAGTCTTATCTTCATTGGATTTTGCTGAAATCAGGCCCTTTATTTCCCCCTTTCGTACTCCCTCTAGCTCCTTATTGGTTTCTCCTGGCAGTATTTCCTTAATAAATCACTCGGGAATGAGTCTTTTTGTCAAGGTCTGCTTACCAATTTAACTTCAAATGGTTTTTACCGAAAGTGTTCCTGAGAAGCAAATTTAAGATGAGATTCAGGAGATGTATCACATGTTTAGCAAATAATAAAACACCATACTCCCTTTCCACCATACTGGTGATGACTGTGATAGCTTCTGGAATTCTATGGCACTGAAATTACTAGAATATTCACCTATTTAATTGGGACAAATACAAAGAGATGCCCTGGCTTGGGCAGTATCTGTCTTGATTTAGGACTATCGTGAAAATGTGAAATTGATTGCTTTTAACTAGGTGATACTAATGTCTTAAAAAAGAGAAAAAGGCAGGCTCAGTTGAGTTACTTACCAGCTTAATGATATGAAAATCAGAAATTCCCTCATGGTGGAATTTAAAGGGACCCTCATGTCCTAGAGCAGGAGTCAACAAACTCCAGACCTGGGGCCAAATCTGATCCCCTATAGTTTTTATAAATGCTGAGTGAAATAAGTCAGCCACAGGAAGAAAAATACTGCATGATCTCAGTTATACGTGAAATCTAAGGGGAGCAAAAGGTAAAATATGCAGACATAGAAAATAAAACAGTGGTTATCGGGGTTGGGAGGAGATGAAGGGAAAATGGGGAGATGTAGGTCAAAGGATTCAAATTAGCAGATGTGTAGGATGAACAAGTATAGAAATCTGATATACAACATGAGGACTACACTTGATACAATTGTATTGCATTAGGGATTTTTGTTAAATAAGTAGTTTTAGCTGCTTTTGTCACAATAATACTATGTGAGATCACAGACGTTTTTAATCTGTTAATCTTCATTATAGTAACCATATTACTGTTTATATGTATCCCATCACATCATGTTGTAAACCTCAAATATACACAATACAATTTATTAAATAAATTATGCATTATTATTAGCACACAACCATGCTTATTCATTTACTATGGCTGCATTCATACCACAAGAGCAGAGTTTAATAGTCGCAACAGAGACTGGACTGCAAAGCCTAAAATATTTATTGTCTGGCCGTCTACAGAAGAAATTTGCAAATCCGTATCCTGGAGTCTGAGAGCAGCCTGAGCAGAAGAAAAGGCACAGGACCTGTACTAGTCTGTTCTCACACTGCTAATAAAGACATACCTGAGACTGGTAGTTTATAAAGGAAAGAGGTTTAACTGACTCACAGTTCCACATGGCTGGGGAGGCCTCACAAACATGGCAGAAGGCAAAGGGGGAGCAAATTCACATCGTACATGGTGGCAAGCCAGAGCGCTTGTGCAGGGGAACTCCCATTTATAAAACTATCAGATCTTCTGAGACTGACTCACTACCACGAGAACAGTATGGGGGAAACCACCCCCACGAGTCAAGATTCAATTATCTCCACCTGGCCCTGCTCTTAACATATGGGGATTATTACAATTCCATGTGAGATTTGGATGGAGACACAGTCAAACCATATCAGGACTTGATTGTAAAAGTAGGAGAATTTCACTGAAGGCTGAATTCATTGCCTTCACCAAAATTATGGCTCTGATAGAGAAAGACTGAAACTTGGAATAGAAACATCTGGGTAAAATGCATTTAAGTTCATTCAACTGCCAGATTTTCTTATTGGCTTATTATTGAACCATATTGGCTTGCAGAAGCAGCCCACTGCTCCTTGCTGGAAGGAAGAAGCAAACCCACCTCTATCAGAGACTATGCAGAGGCATCAACAGGGCTGGTGCTAGTAGGACAATGCTTTTCCTCAAAATCGATCCACATTGCCCCTGATGGCCCCTTGTATTAGTTTCCTATGGTTGTCATAATAAAGTATCATAAACTAGAGGGCTTACATCAACAGACATTTATTCTCTTACAGTTCTGGATGCTAGAAATCCAAAACCAACATTATCTATTGGCAGGACCATCCTCCTTCCAAAGACACAAAGGAAGAATTCTTCCTTGCCTGTTCTAGCTTCTGATTGTTACTGGCAATCCTTAGTGCTCCTTGGCTTGTAGACGCATTGCTCTAATTTCTACCTCTGACATCACATGGTCTTCTCTCCTCTGTGTCAATGTGTCTGTCTAAATTTCCCTCTTCTTATAAGGACATCAGTCATTGAATTAGTATATACCCTAAGCCAATAATCTTATTTTAACTTGATTATGTCTGCAAAGATCATGTTTTCAAATAAGGTCATATCCACAGGTTCTGGATGGACATAAAGTTTGGGGAGATATTATTCAACCCAGTCACTCTGACATCAATAATTAGGCATCAATCATTAAGCATGGCCCAAACAGAGAAATACTGATGCCAATCCTGCTGTGAAATAGAAGGTTTATATTTAGAGGGAGCTACAAATCTGATTAATATATGCTGGCATCAACTGAGACAGAATGCTTGGGAGTGGATCTTGAGGGTGTAAACTGTGGCAGAATGGGGAGGAGTTGGAATATAAAGTTGTGTAAGAGTAGGAATTGGCCAGGCATGGTGGCTCATGCCTGTAATCCCAGAACTTTGGGAAGCCAAGGTGGGCAGATTGTATGAGGCCAGGAGTTCGAGACCAGCCAGGCCAACATGGCGAAACCTGTTCTCTACTAAAAACACAAAAAATTAGCCAGGCATGGTGGCACATGCCTGTAGTCCCAGGCATCTAGTCCCAGCTGCTTGAGAGGCTGAGGCAAAAGAATTGCTTGAACCTGGGAGGCGGAGGTTGCAGTGAGTTGAGATCATACCACTGCACTGCAGCCTGGGCCTGGGCGACAGAGCGAGACTCTGTCTCAAAAAAAAAAAAAGCAGGTTTTGTTGATATGGGGCATTTTCCCCTGACTAAAGATTTAATTCTCTGACAAGAGTCCCTAGAGAAAATATTAGTACACTGCTGGATGGCTCTTTGAAATTTTCAAAAAACTGTTACTACATGTTAAATGATACATAAATAGCAGAACTGCCTATGCAGAATTAAGGGAGAGATCAAGTTCAGAAAATGAGCATGCTGGAATGCATTTACTGTATAAGACCCAAGAATCCACCAGATGACCACATTCCTCAGATGGCCAGAGTACGCCGTTTACACAAGGCAAAAATGAATGTGATAATGAACGAGTCATGAACATTATTCAGATGGCCAGTTATATAGGCCAGGATTAATTATTAAAGATGTTGTTATGTAGAACTATGTTCCCTAGTATCAATGAGTATGACAGGATTCAGAATAGCAAGGCCAGATAACAGCATTTATCCACCAGAGGGAGGTAAGTTGAATTTACCACAATAGCCAGAAGATCAAATGGCAACCAGGGGCATTGACCTGCCAACACCTATGGTAATGCCTATTGACCATGCTGTTACTAGTGGCAAGACAAGTGAGTAGCCAGATTGAGATACATGATAATAATAAAAAGGGGTCCAGAGTGGATGATGTCAGCTGCCTCAATGGAAATTTATAATCAGTTGTCTAGTTTCCAGACATCATCCAGTTCTTTTTTTTTTTTTTTTTTTTTTTTTAATAGAGACAGGATCTCGCTTTATCACCCATGCTGGTCTCAAACTCCTGAGCTCAAGCTATCCTCCCTCCTCGGCCTCCTAAAGTGCTGGGATTATAGGAAAGAGCCACTGTACCTGGCCTTTGACATGAGCCAGCTCTCACACCCAGACATATCAATCGAACATGTTTCTCTTTGTAGAATGATCCTGCAACTCCTCAGCAAGTAGATATAGCTGTTTCGTTTATTTTTGAGACAGGGTCTCATTCTGTCACCCAGGCTGTTAGTGCAGTGGTGCAATCACAGCTCACTGCAGCCTTGAACTCCTGGGCTCAGGCAATTCTCCCACCCCAGCCTTCCAAGTAGCTGGATAGATATACACCACTAAGACCAGCTAATTTATTTATTTATTGGAGATATAGGGTTTCCTTATGTTGCCCAAGCTGATCTCAAACTCCTGATCTCAAGCAAGCAATCCTCCCTCCTCAGTTTCCCAAAGTGCTGGGATTGCAGGTATATGTAGTTTGGATTAACTCTTTCCTTTCCTAAAAGGACCTATGGGCATTTGCTTGTGTAATAATACACTGGATAAAGAAAAATATCCAGTTCTTTGACGATTGTTGGATGCAGAGTCCAACTGATGCTGATATCCAGAAACCCAAAGCATCACCATAGCCCATTATTACAGTAAAGGTAGAGGGAAGACATGTGACAAATGAAGTCCTTCCCCACAGTTATCTCACTGTGGATACAGTATATCCATGGACCTACCAGTTGCCATCTTCTCAGTTCCTAAATGCATAACTGGAATGAATACACTTAGCAGGTACCAGGACCCTCACGTTGATTCCTTGACATATGGAGTAAAAATCTCCACAGAAAACTCAAGAGGAAGCCCCTGAAATATCCCGTTCATCAAAGTTATTCAAACTAATGAGTTCTATATCCTGTTTGGAATGTCAGAGGTTAGTTTTACCCCTAAAGAATTAAATGAGGCAGGGGTGTTGGTTCCCACTCTATCACCATTTAATTCACCAAGTAGACTCTGCAAAAAACAAAAGAGTATTAGTGAAGCATGGTGGACTGTTCAAGCAGTACCCACAATCACAGCTGTTATTCTGGGTGTGGTGTCTTTACTAAAACAGACTAACTAAGCCTCCAGTTCATGGTATGTGAATTTTGATTTGGGTGCATGTGTAATTTTCAGTATTCTTCATGAAAGCATCTGAGGTAGTTTACATCCATCTAGGCTGGGCAGCAGTAAATATTCACAGTCTTGCTCCAGAGATATGCTAACTTGCCTGCTCTCTGTCATGATAAATCTAAAGACAACTGGCTCATTTGAACATTCCACCATATTGGAACGATGACACTGAGTTAATAGACCTAATAAGTGAAAAAGTACTCTGGATAGTCAGCTAAGAGGGTGAAAGGTAACCAGTGACTGGAATATTGGTGAAGTTTTAAGGGCCCAGTAGTTTAGGGAAAGCCAACATCTCTTGCAAGGTACAGAGTTACTGCACCTTGCACTTCCATTCCTAAATGAATAAAATGAATGAATAAAGCAGAATTTGCTAGACTTCTTTTGGTTTTAAAGGCAGTATGTACTACACTTGGGAGTTTGGTTCTGACTCATATATGGTTCTTACCTAAAAAGTTCCCAGTTTTCAGTGGACCCCAGCATAAGGCAAAGAAAAGTACTCCATAGCTGAGTCCAACTACTCTCTTCAGAATTCTGAGATTTCCTAGTGATAACAGAGCGATACACATGTTATATGCTTTTTCTTTTCCCAAAGAGTAGAAAACAAACCCTCTATTGTTTTCTATTCAAAACCCTCAAATATTCCATTAACAGCAAGTGCATAATCCATAGTGATCAATGGACTTATCTCCACCCTGGCTTCATCACATTACAGGCTTCTGACAGCAAGCAATTTTAGAAGGGACCAAGGTCAGTAATGAAAATGAAGAGTTGCGTACATGACTGACTTTGTTATATGAAAGAGAATTTTTTTTTAAATGAGAAAAAGAGAAAAATGTCTTCATTACAAATGCAAATATAAAGGGATCAAGTTACTTTCTACCTTTTTTCCTCATTGTTTATGACTGCTCCCATCTATTAATGTAAAAGAGTAGCATATTCTTCAAAGATTTTTCAAGGTATTTAAATTCTAAAAAATGTTTAGAATTTGGAAACAAAACAGTTTGGAAATTTCTTTAAAAATTAAACATATACCTATCATGTAATCCAGCTTTTCCTACAAGGTATTTTATCAAGATAAATGAGAGCATCTGACCACAGAAAGACTAGTACAAGAATGTCTATAACAGCTTCATTTTAATAGCCAAAAACTATAACAACCAAAATGTCCATCATCAGATGAAAGGATAAACAAATTATGGTATATCCATACAATGGAATACTACTCAGCAACAAAAGGAACTACTGAAACAAGCTACAGTATAGATGGATCCTAAAATAATTATGCTGACTAAAAGAAAGCAGGTAAAAAGGAACACATACCGTTGACTCTACATGAACTATAAGCATCTGTAGTTTATTGTATGTCAATTATATATCTCTATATAAAGCTGTTTTTGTATGTCTATGTTCACTTTTGTGTGTCTGTAATACACGTTTTTCAATTTTTAAAACCTCTGAGTATTACCATCAACATTTTAACAATAGTAATCTCTGGGCAGAAGACGAATTAGGGTTGTTTTGAATTTTCTTCTGCGTGCTCACCCTTATTTTTTCAGTACCCCACAAAAATTACATAAATACTATTTTAATACTAAATGCTATTTAAAGTTTAATTTTAAAGAGCCATTTTACAAGGATATAATCTCTGCATTAACAAAAGATAGGAAAGTACATATTTTGAGTTCAGAGGCATTTTATTCCTCCTAGGGTTTCTATGGTATCTTCTTTCTTTTCTTTCCTTCCTTTCCTTCCCTTCCTTCCCTTCCTTCCCTTCCTTCCCTTCCTCTTCTTTCTCTTCTTTCTCTTCTTTCTCTTCTTTCTTTCTTTCTTTCTTTCTTTCTTTCTTTCTTTCTTTCTTTCTTTCTTTCTTTCTTTCTTTCTTTCTTTCTTTCTTTCTTTCTTTCTTTCCTTTTCTTTCTTTCCTTTTCTTTCTTTTTTTTTTTTTTTGACGGAGACTTGCTCTGTTGCCCAGGCTGGAGTGCAGTGGCGCGATCTCAGTTCACTGCAAGCTCCGCCTCCCGGGTGTACGCCATTCTCCTGCCTCAGCCTCCAGAGTAGCTGGGACTACAGGGGCCCGCCACCTCGCCTGGCTAATTTTTTTGTATTTTTAGTGGAGACGGGGTTTCACCGTATTATCCAGGATGGTCTTGATCTCCTGACCCAGTGATCTGCCCGCCTCGGCCTCCCAAAGTGCTAAGATTACAGGCGTTAGCCACAGCGCCCGTCCTATGGTATCTCATTTTTTCACAATGAAGATACTTTTTATATTTAAAATAAATTATGCATGTATTTTAAAAGAAACAGTCTTAAAAACGTGCCCACTACGCTGGCAATTGTTTCCATACTTACATGTTAAACAATCAGTCAATTTATGTACACCTGCTTTAGATGTGCACCTGTATTCTCACAGGTAAATGGTGACTTTTGGTTCACTCTTGTCACTATGTTGCCCATCCAACTCTTCGTCCTTATGAAAAGGTCAGAGAAGAAGGGGGAGTACAGCTTGGTCCCTTCTTTGGGAAGTCCCAGTGCCTACTCTCCTGACAGCCTTTTTCACGCGGGTGAAATCAGTGACAATCGCCAAAGAGCAGAAATCTCGAGTCGACGGTGGGGGCGAATGCTCGCGGAATCGTGACTGGGCAGCCGCGCTCGCCTCCGCCTAGGCGGCGCCCCACGCGGGTCCCCAGCGACCCCAGCGGCGCTTCCCTGGCGCCCTCAGCGTGGAACCCCGCGCCTCTGGAAGAGAAGGGGCGTGGGACGCAGTCGCCGTTGCCTAGGGCCACGTTCTGATCGGATCTGACGCTTCCAGCGCCCGACCAGGCGCTGAGAGGGACGGGCCTCAGTTTCTCCACTTCCAAGGAGGCGGCGCTATGCTCTCCTGTTTCAGGCTCCTCTCCAGGCACATCAGCCCGTCGCTGGCGTCTCTGCGCCCCGTACGCCGCTGCTTCGCTCTCCCGCTGCGTTGGGCCCCGGGGCGCAGCCCCTCAGATCCAAGGCCGATCGCCTCCCGCCGCCCCCTGACCGCAGCCTCCTCCTCCGGGGACCCTACCGGTCCCGCAGCCGGCTCCTCTCGGGTGCGCCAGAACTTCCACCCCGACTCCGAGGCTGCCATCAACCGCCAGATCAACCTCGAGCTCTATGCGTCCTACGTGTACTTGTCCATGGCCTATTACTTCTCCCGGGATGACGTGGCCTTGAACAACTTCGCCAGGTATTTCCTTCACCAGTCCCGACAGGAGACAGAGCACGCGGAGAAGCTGATGAGGCTGCAGAACCAGCGAGGAGGCCGGATCTGCCTGCAGGACATTAAGAAGCCGGACCAGGACGACTGGAAAAGCGGGCTGCATGCCATGGAGTGTGCTCTACTCTTGGAAAAGAATGTGAACCAGTCGTTGCTGGAATTGCACACTCTAGCCTCTGACAAAGGTGACCCCCATTTGTGCGACTTCCTGGAAACCTACTACCTGAATGAGCAGGTTAAGTCTATCAAAGAACTAGGTGACCACGTGCACAACTTAGTGAAGCTGGGGGCCCCGGATGCTGGCTTGGCGGAGTACCTTTTTGACACACATTCCCTTGGAAATGAAAACAAGCAGAACTAAGCAACGGGCTGCCTTCCTCCCAGGTCACTGGGTTCGAAGACCAGAGTCAGCTGTCTCCTGCTTTCCTGCCCTTAAAATCACTTCCATCTTTATATTTTTCTGTTATACTATTCCTGCAATAAAGTGATTTGTAGAAAAAAAAAAGTTTTGCCCATGTTTAACAAGGGCTTTTTATTAACCATCAAGACACTTATTTTCCCAGCTCAAAGAATAGCCCAGGTAACTATGGTATGAAAAGGACTCCAAAAAGCTATGGAAAGAGGGTGCAAACTAACGTTCTCCAGTTGCCAAATATTATCAGAATATGAACCTACACTTAAATTCTGTGATTTTTAATTCAACAAGTGCCTGCTATATTCAATACCTTATGCAAAACGCTAAAGTGGGAAAATGGATAAAAATATACAAATAACTATAAGTGAAGAATATTTAGTACTGTGAAAATCATACATGCAAAATGCTATGACAGCTTTTGCCTTTTCCCATGGTGTCCCAAGAAGCAGTACTGTCTGGAGATTGTTTTTTAAAAGAATTCATAGTCAAATTTGGGATAAGCTACCTGAATTATCAGTGCTGGTCTTGGAAAATCACAGCATATATTAACATTTTAAGGGCTCTGGGACATTTTGCAATTAAACAATAAATATAAAAGCTTGAATTATTTTTGTTTAGCTCAGTGTTTTCCAAACATATGCAATCTCAGTGTTTTGTTCTTTTAATGTCAGTAATATAACAAACTAGATCTGATTCCACACTCCATGTACTTCACCACTGGGTCTCTCTTTTAACCTGTCAAGAAGAGTGAAAACACTGCGTAAAACACCTTTCTGTGGTCTTTACAATGGACAGAAAAGAACATGGGGGTTAAACAAAAGTCAAGAAGGGATCCAGAATAAAGGAGGCATCTAGTCAGATGTTTTCTTTAGTCATGGAAGTGAGGAGGGGAGAGTCCAGCATCGGAATAGACTAGAACACTGAGTGGTGATTGGAAAGATGGGCTGGGGCAGAGTATAGAGGTGAGAAGGGTTTGGGCTTAACTCAAGGGACAAAGGCAAGGACTTCAAAGGCTCTCAACAGAAGAAAACAGTGCTTGAAGTTGAGCAATCTGTAGCTTAGTCTGGTTATACAGAATAAGAATCTGAAAACAACCGAAATATCCCTGTTAGTTTGGGTTTTCTGAGACACAGATGCCAAAATGGGATTATGTGTACAAGAAATTAGGGGAAACAGACCTCTGAGAGAAAATGGAAAAGAAGCAAGTGGGAGAAGCAGGGAGAGCCTTCAGACTTCATGCAAATGTAATCCCCGGGGGATGAAGAAGGGAAGTTGTGCATATTTATTTGGAAAGGTCTGCAAGATTGTCAGGGAGGCCTCAAGTCAAAGTCACTAGTCAAAGGAATCCCAAGTCTCCCAGAAATGAGCCTAAGTACCTTTCCTATATTTAGGTATTGACTGGGAAGTATAGACTTGGCAGCAAACCAAGTAATGAATCAATTTCAGAGAACGGCAGCTGAGGCTCTTGGCAAACTGTGCTCCCTGCAGTCCAAAACCTGAGAGGTACATGCATATTATGGCACAAGTTCAACAAAATGACTTAGATTAAAACACCAAACAGTGCTTTAGATTAATACACATAATATTCTGCAGTTATTGTTAAATATGATTTTGTACAAACACCTTATGGTGTGTATAGAAATTCTGAATGTATTATGTTAAAAATGAGGAATATTACATGATGGGGTTATATAATTCTATATGTACAATTATAAGACAAATTATATATGTATATAAAATGACAAAGTATATATACCAACAAGCAAAGCTAGAAAATTCTTTTAAATAGTGAGATTGTGGTTGATATTTATTTTCTTTAATTACATGTCTTTTAAAAATACATTTGTTATAATGGACAGTCATTACTATAATAAGACAAGAAAAGCAAAATATAAGATGGAGGGAAAAGCAATAAAGGCCAGAATTATGGTAAAACCAATGGAAAGACAAACAAAGAGATTCTGGTGAGAGTTTAGAGGCAGAATCATTTCAATTTTGTGACCAATTTAATGACTGGAGCTAAAGAAATGAGGTATGGGACAAAAAGTGGTAGGTCTGAAATTTGAGTTATTAAAGAATAGGAGATTTGAGGATAGAGATCTCAGCAGGAGGGATAATTGGAGGTGGGGGAATGCATAATAATTTTGGTTGATTTTGTTGATCATTCTCACTTTACATTCTATTCTTAAGTGGGTCTATTTTGCTGCTCAGGAATCCTGTTATATTTCTATACAAAATCTCTTCAAGTTTTTCAGATGAGTGGTTTTCAAACTATACCTTGCAGCCCATTAGTGTATCACAAAATTATTTACTGAGTCACTATCCATGTTTTGTGAATAAAATAGAGTAGAATTGAAGTGACAGTAAGTGAAGTAAGGGTATTATTTCCTGAAACTCTTGTTTCAGGTGTTTTGTGTGTGTGTGTGTGTGTGTGTGTGTGTGTGTGTGTTCTCATGTATTTACATCCTGGATAGTGATATTTCTTATTCTGTGTTTCTGTCAAAAACTTTCAATAGCTGCTCTCCTAGATAATTATTTTACAGATTCTCTTTTCTCCTCAAATCTCCAAATCTCCTCTCCCTCCCCACTCTCAGTTGGTAATCTGCTTATTTCACTGAGAAATTAGAAGTACTAAAAGAGAACTTGACACTTTTTCATCATTGAATTAATCATAAGCTTATATCTGTGTTCACGTAGATTTTGTTCTGCTAGAATGGTTGTTGCATCAATGTTGCCTCCTTAAAACCAATGCCCTCAATCCTAACCTCCCCACATAGGCAAAGACACAAGGATATCACACTTGTGATATCCTCTTTCTTGCAGCAGCTTTGCCCTCGTTATCACTTGGTCCCATGAGAATGCAAACACTGTATTATTTCTCCTCATCCTTAAAAAAATGCCACCTCTGGACTCCCATTCCATCCAGCAAACACCAGGCTACTCCTCTTTACTCATCTCCCTTGTACAACAAAACTTCTTGAAAAAGTTCTTCCTGTCTCCACCTTTTATTCTGCTTTCTCTTGATCCCTCCCAAGGAAGCCCATGTCCACTACTACACTATTTATTTCCTGTCAATAAAAATAGTGACTTTCATGTTAATAAACTCAATGGTCAATTTCCCAGTCTTCCTAGAAGTACTTGTCCATTCTCTGTTGAAACATCTGCTTACTGTTCTGTATTTCAGTCACTCTTTCTAATCTCTTCCCATCTCTCTGACCTTTAAAGCTTGGAGTGTCCCAGAGCTCAGTCCTCACATCTGGACTTCTTCTCTTCTTTATCTATACTTGTTCCTTAAAGAGCTTATCCTGTCTGGGGACTTTTATTTAAATATATATTCATTAACAAATCACATGTTTTAGTTTGCTTCAGCTCATCTTTGAACTCCAGACTTACATATCTAAATACCTAATCAATATTTCCCCTCAGATGCCTAATAGACATTTCATATTTAGCATATTCACAGCCATACTCTTTATTTCACCACCCTCCAAAACCTGTTCAACCCAGTCTTTTGCTTTGTAATGAATGGAAACTCCAATCTACCAGTTTTTATGGTTCAGTCATCCTTGACTACTCTCTTTCATACGAAAGTCAGGTCTTTCAGCAAGTTCTTTCAGGTCTTCCTCTAAAATAGATCCCAAATCTTACCACTTTTTAAAGCCTTCATCATTGCCACTTCTGTGCGAGCTCTCAACTTTTTTTCCATTATTATATTTTATGTCACACTCTTTGTTTTTGTTTAATTTAGTCTTCCCTGCAATCCAAATATGTCACACTCTTAACAGATCTAACTGCTTTCACACCTAGGAACATTCTGTCATTTCTTCACAAACCAGCCAAAGTGTTCCTTTGCAAGTATAAGTCATTTATTGTTATTTCTTTGCTCAAAACTCTCCTATACCTTATTTAATTTGGAGAAAATGTCAAGATCAAGATCCTTACTATAGTCCACAAGGTGCTTTGTGATATGAGACCCTAAAATCTTTTTGAGCTGATATTTCTATATGTACTCTGTGTGTGTGCGTGTGTGTGTGTATGTGTGTTTAAGAGGTGGTAAGATTATATTATTCAATATGCATACAATAATATATACTATATGCAATATATATAATATATACTATGTACAATATACATATACTAATATATGTATACAACATACTACTGTGTGTATATTATTTGTATACACATGTATATTGTATGTACTCTATGTATGTTATATATACATTGACCTCACTATTAATATGTATACGAATATATGAATATGATACCTTTTTTATTCTAACATTCATATAGATACATGAATAGTTAGGTCAAAGATATATCATTATAACTCTTTCCCCAGGCCTTTCTCTCTTTCTCCCCACTCCCTCTCTCTCAATCTCTCTCAATATTGAGGGCATCTACGTTGTTTCTTTATATTGAGAGAGAGAGACAGAACAGGAGACAGCATGTCTTCTGCTTGCTTTACGCCCATCACATTTGTCCCCAGGACCTCAGGTTGTTCTCTGTGTAAGAATATTTTGCCGCCAAACATGACCGTAGTTTTCATTCTAACTTTGTTTGAATTTCTGATTAAGTGTGATCGTATAGAGAGACTTCACTGATTATCAGTCTAAATTTGTGGCTACATTTCCCATCACTCTCTATCTTCTTACTTGATTTGCTTTTTCTCCATAGCACTTAACACCACTGGACATCTTTTGTATTTACTTGTTTCCTTCTCTCACTAGAGTGTAAGTTCTGCAGAGCAGGGTCTTTGTTCTGTTCACTGCTCTTTTCATAGCTCCAGAGTAGTAGCTATCTCTTAGTAGGTTCATGATAAATATAAATGAATGAGTGAGTGAGTGAATGAATAAAGATATCTAGAAACCAGCTGGAAGTGCTGATATGGGTCTTTCAAAAAGTTGGTATCAGAGAAATGAATCTGGAAGTTACTCGTATAAAGTTGTTAAGTAAAACTGTGAAAAAGCTGAACTGACAAAGGAAACAGGAGACAAAAGAGAAACAGAGGAGAGGGGCCCAAATATAGAAACATAGAAAGTTGGGTGTCTCTAGATTTAGGGGAGATTCAATCAGGAACTCATGCAAGGACACAGAAAAGGGAGCACTGGGCTTGTAAGCTATGAGGCGACAGAGCTTCTATCAAATGCTGCGGAGCTTAATTCGATTACAGATTCATCGGAATTGGCCATCATAAGCCATTGATAATTTTAAAAGAGGGACGTTAAGAGTGGTGGCAAAATAAATGAGGTGGAGAACACAGAATTCTCCTTTTTTTTTTTTAAATAATTGAAGGTGAAAGAGGGTAAGGATGACTGTGCACATTGTTAGGCTAATGAAATAAGCCAGCAAAAGGGAGAAACATGAGAGGCAAGTGATACATAGAGAGGTTCCGTGGAAGAACAGAGCACAAGATAAAAAGCTCAGGTGCAACCTGGAAGAACATGTCATTCCAAACCAGCCTGCATGAACGAGGGAGGAAGTGACAGGTTAAAAATGAGAAAAGGGCACATTTAGGGTGCTTACATAGGTTGAGCTCAAACTTCTAAATAAAGTATCAAATTAGATAATTGACTAAGATATGGCTATCTCTATACAGAAATATTTTAATTTTATGTATCAGGTATTATGACAAAATAACTCAATATCAGTTATTTTATAGATAGGAAATAAGTCTTTACCCTATGTCTTTAAAACAAATTTAAAATTTAGAAAGGCTTCACCAATTTTAAATTTTTTTAATTTTTAAATTAAAAGTTTAAAAGGCTTCACATTTAAAAAATATTGTTCCTAGGGGACGGGCGCGGTGGCTCAAGCCTGTTAATTCCCAGCACTTTTGGGAGGCCGAGGACGGGGCGGATCACTAGCGGTCAGGAGATCAAGGACCATCCTGGCGTAAGCCTGGTGAAACCCCGATCTCTTACTTAAAAAAATACAAAAAAACTAGCCGGGCAAGGGGTGGCGGGCGCCTGGTAGGTCCCAGGCTACTCGGGAGGCTGAGGCAGGAGAATGGCGTGAACCGGGGAGCGGAGGTTGCCAGTGAGCTGAGATCCGGCGCACTGCACCCAGCCCGGGCGACAGAGGCAAAGGACTCCGTCTCAAAAAAAAAAAAAAAAAAAAAAAAAAAAAAAAAAAAAAAAAAAGTGTTCGCGGGAATGTGAGCAATAATGGAGGATATATTTCTAAAGAGAAACCTAGTATGTGAAAGAAATGACTCCAAACCCTAAGTATTAGATAGATTGTACGGAGAATAGATTGTACGACTTTTGAACATAAATACCCAGTGATACCAAGATCCAAGGCCTTCAGACTCGCAGAAAAATATACAGTATATTCCCCTAACATTAGTAGCTTTTGAAAAACATCATCCTTCATATTCAATTGTTAATGAGGTTTTGTGTAATTCATTTAAAGGGTAGAAGCTTCTTGGAGAAGCCCTTAAAATGCACTAAAACGCACTCCAAGATCTCCCAGAACAAAGAGTGTGTGTGTGTGTGTGTGTGTGTGTGAGAGAGAGACCTGACTTTTTAAAATTTTGAGCATGAACTTCAAGCTTTCTGCACTTGGATAAAAGGCAAGAGAAAACATTAAGCACCTCCAATGCAACAAAGACAACTGAGAGGAATGCATGCTGGAGAAAAAGACTCCCTTGCAAGACACTTCTCCACTCCCTCCAAAACTTCACCAAGAGATGTATTCAGAAAATAGACATCTGGGAAACATGCACAATTGCTAAGCAGAACTGACAAGTGTATTATCTCTGCTTACAACAGGCTGTTAGCATAAACTGCCAAGCAGCACTCAGGTAATAAAATCAGTAGAGTGCACAGGCTTTGAGGTGTGTTTTTTAGCTTTCCTGGACTTCATATTTCTATTGTGCACGATTAAGACACTTAATAGGTATATTTGTTAATGAAGAAATAAATGAACAAATGTGTGTGTGCATGCATAAATGCATATATACTGAGTATCAGATGGAATTCCAATGCCCAACAAGGAGTGGGACTGTGTGGCAATTCTGGAGAACAGACACACACATGCACTCAGGGTTGGGCTTCTTCCAAGCAAGCTGGCCAATTTCCCGGCAGAGATGATGGCCAAATATTCTCTTGAGAAAGATATCTAATGCTTTTGGAAATACCTTAGTTTCTCTCAAATGCCCTAAGCACCATATTTTCACAGATTGAAATAGCAAAAAGAATTTCCAATACCTAAAAGGATTGCTAGACTACTGAATTGTGATTGCATAACCTATATGCAGATCATAGGCAATGTAATCTAGTCATTAAGAGCTTCCCCTCGAGAAGGCAGAATACCCACATGAGAGTAGCTACTCCACCACATACTGACTGTGTGATTTTGAGAAAAAGAAGTTAAACTGTCGGAGACCGATTTTTCTCCACTAAATAATAACCTACCACAAAGTTTATGGTGGGGATTAAATGAGATAATGCATATATAGTTCACACATTATCTGGTGCCTAGAAAATACTCAATAAATATTAGCTGCTTTAGAATTTGTGTTTTAAAGGGAGAGAAAGTGATGTGAATGTGTTTGTGATATTTTTGCTTATATATGCATAAATTATCTCTAGAAGGATAATGTCAGTTATCCTAAATGAAAAGAATGGTAGTCGGGAAAGGGAACATAGTAAGACTTTTTCATTGTATAGCCTTTAGTATCTCTAGAAATGTTAATCTCCTGAATTTATTACCTATTCAAAAACAGTAAAATTTAAATATAGCAAATAAATTAAATACTGCTGTTAATTTTGCTTACTTCTAAACAGCGTACATATACTGCACTTCACTATAATATGTTCCCACACTAAATTTAGAAGTAATTCAAATAGCAAGTTGGAAGACAAATCAGAAGAGGACTTGGATTTCTGTTTAATCCAGCCTAAGGCATTTTCCAACATTTTTGTTTGTTTTGCTCTCCCTTTAGCCATAGATTAAAATACAGGCAGTCCTCACTTTGCATTGTTCCACTATGCATCATTTCAGTTACTACAGTTTAGTTTTATAACAGCAATACTCCAATAACATGGGTCAAACCGGCTACCACAGTATATTTACTAAGAATTAACTGCATAAAGAACCAATTTGCTGCTAGCTCTTCAGTCCACAAATCACCATATAACCACCAGACGCAGGTCATGATCAGGTACTAATCATGTCACTTCTTTCAAGGTCTGCCTGAGATTGGAGATTGGTCATCATGCATCTGTTACGGGGTTTATCCCCAGATCGTAAAGTATGTAGTTGTCTCCTTGCTTCCCAGTGATAAACCCAGGTAACATTTTATAACAATGGATAATCCAAAGAGGGAACTGATAAAAAGAAGTAAGTGCAGCAAATAAATGAAAAGCAATCATGCAGGAAGTGAAATTGAATATTATTAGAACTTATTCACCTAAATGAGCAGTTAAGACAAAAAGGATGAAAGATATACCAGAGAGGTGATGCCAGCAAAAAGCTTCACATGAACAAAACTCTTGGAGCTACTTGACAACACTCAAAATACAAAAAATAACATTTTGGAAATGGATTCAGATTTAGAAAGGAGTAGGACAATTTTCCAAGGCATAGAAAAGATGTTGGCTCCATGTGCTAAGTTACATTATAAGAAGAAAAGCAAGAAAAGCACTGTTCAAACCACTCTTACTATTTTTTCAAAGAAATAAAACTAATTTTTAATGTTTCAACTGTTTTAACCATAGTGTACTAAATAAATATTAGTTTTAGTATTTTTTCATTTTCCTTTACATTTATTGCCAAAAGTAAGAGAGTGTTTAGTGTTTTGACAAAACAATTTAAAGGCTACACAAAATCATAATTTTTTCCATGATTACTAAGCTCACTTTGCATGGTTTCAACTTGCAAAGCCAAGCTGAAAGTAGTCATGCTTCTTTGCCACCAGATAATATGAACTTTATGCTTCATCTTAAAGAATGTGATTTATGAAACCCAACGATTATCATTCATGAAATATAATAATGTCAAATCTGTAATTATTGGATCTATTTTCAAAATTAACACCAAAAATATTACAAATATCAGCAGTACCTGAGTTCAGTTTCTTGGCTTTTGGTATTTTATTGTCACATATGAACTATATACACAACTGGATTCAAATGGTCAAATGAAAAAAATAGTTATCCTGACTTGAGACTAGCAACACAAAATAATAGATGGTATTTTATTTTTTCTTCTGTGCATGAGTTCAGGAGAGTCAATTCCACCATTGAAACCAAAAAAGATTTCGATAGACCTGTTTCCAACATTTTCTTTAGAGATACATACAGCATGTGTTTAAGGAGTAACTTGACTATTTTAGGGTGAACTACTGTATATTATTACTGGCTGCTCTGCGTTTTTAAATACTTAGACACTGCATATTGTATTAGTAATTTTGAAAGAGCAAAAGACATAGGTTGTTTGGATAACAAGAGGGGTAATTATGAAGAAGGAAACACCAGCAAGATAGAAATAAACTGAAACTGGAACTGGAAAATTCAATTCACCAATGAATTTTAGTGACACAAAACTTCTAACTGGTAGCATGCTACTTCCGTTCATTGCGAACTGCACACAGAGTGCATCCAAAGGAGGCAATTAGAAAGAAGTAAGGTGCTGCGTGAACCTGGGGAGGAAAGTTGGGGGTGGAAATCTCTGAAGATGTAGTGACTGAGTAAGAAGAGGACATGAGTTCATTTTGTAACATAGGGAAACTGGTCAAGCATAGAGGAAATATCATTGCAATAAATGAAGATTTGCAGGAAGAGGTAGTGGAAATACGGAGAAAAGTTACAACTGTCAAAAGGAAAAATGAATTTTTTTTCACAAAGTGCATCTAATTTAGTTAGAAACCTGACAATCATGCTTAACAATTTTCTTTCCCTCGACTTCCATGTCCAAATAGTTGCCAAGGTCTGGAGATTTTTACTTTCTAAATATTTCTAGATTGTGTCTGCACTCTGCATCTTTTCCACTAACACAGCTACCATGACTGCTCTCCCAGACGCCCAGACCACCGGCATAGTCTCCTAAGTGGTCTTCCCACATCTACTCTGCCTTAGTCTGCTCTCCAGACCCACTCTCTGCTCTTCTCCACCTCTCCCCATGCTTCTAGATGCTGAACTGCAAGAACATATTAATGGACCCCTGCTCTGTGGAGTCCTTTGATCCCATCAAGGTATTTCTTCTCTCAGCTCTTTGTGTTCAGTGTCTCTGCAGGTTTGCAGCATCCCTGCACAGAAGCGGTATCTTCCGTGAGGCAGCTCCCTCTACTCAGCCTCTTTGTCTCCGGGTTCCAAAAAAACCCGGTAATTCTTCCTGCATCAGGCCTGGGGAGGAATTATCCAACTCTTGGTCTCCTCTCCTCCCCATCTTTTGTAAATAGCTGCTTTGTTAATACTCTCTTCAAATAATCCCACTTGATGGTGCCATGTGTTTCCTGTCAGGATCTGGATGATGGTCTTGTCCCTGCTCTTCCTCCAACAGCATCTCTTAATAGTCCTCATCCTAATCCACACTGCTTACATTCTCAATGGCGGCCCATTGAACTGCCTGCAGTCCCCCAAGTGTGCCCTTATTACATTCCAGTTGTCTTCCTTGCTATTCACAGGCCCTAATATCCTCTCCATAATTCAGAAATTTCCTCTCTCCGGAATCTTTGATATCCTCAACTTACCATCTTCTAGTTTGTGTTTGGGTAGTCATTTTAGCTCCTGGAGTACTGTATCTATCCATACCACAATGCTCATCACTCCATGATTGCCTTTTATTTGTCTGTCTATCCTCCAAGCTCTGAATCACCATCTTTAGTATCTAGTCCCAAGGGCCTAATAACCTCCCTGGCACATGATAGCTATTCAATAAGCAAATCAAACTATAAAGCTGTGTGTGTAATCTAGCTAAAACAGTTCAGAGCTGTTTTGTAATATATTGAAGCATAGTATATTATAAACAAGCTTACCTATTTACCCCAACCATTTTCTTCTTCCAGTGCAGATCTTAATGAGAATACAGTGACCATAGCCAAAATACTGCACCAAGTATACAGACTGATGCAACTGCCTCCATCAGTCATTTATCCTTCCAAAAGTAAAAGCTTTACGCTTACTTCTCAATTCACCTTCACTGAGCATGTTATTTCTTCAGTGTTGTCAAAGAAAATATAGTACATTGAAAAGTAAGGATGACTCAGAAAACTGGATTTAGAAAGGTTTCAGAAGGAGTTTTATTCAGGGAAAACATTATGAATGTTTCATAGTATTCTTACTCTCATAACCTTTGCAGTGAGAGTAACATTTACCATTTGTTTACATTATTTTATTAAAATTATTTGTTTATTTTCTTTTATGGCTACCTCTTCCTCTCTTCTCCCCCATTTCAACCACATTATTCCTCACTCAGTTCTTTAGAGGACACTGTGATATTCCAACTAGTCCCCTTTTAGGACTAAAGAACTTATTTTGCAGCTTCTGGGAATGCTGACAGTTGATGGCTCACAGGCGAATCCTTCCTTCCAAGTTTTACCCTCAGCTGAAGAGAGCTGCAGGTATGACATCTTACTCCTTCCTCAGGCAGTCCACAGCCAATGCCTAGTCAGTGCTGAGGGCTGGAAGGGGAAAGCATACAGAGAATATGAGGAAACAAAGCGCCATTGTTCCTATTGGAAAACCATGCAGGGATATTTTAGCTCCAGAGGGCCTGGCGGAACTGGTTTTTGCTGTGACTTCATCACAGCCCAAACCCTCCCTAAGCTTGATCTACCCTGCTTCATTTCCCTTCAATGATATATTTCTTTCTTGTCCTATACATGGACAAGTGACTTTATACAAACTTTCTTTTTCAAGGTGAAAGTCTAGAGAGGTCCCCAAAATCGATCCAGTAGTGATTTTGTTTTTGGATATAACCCCAAAAGCACAGGCAACAAAAGCAAAACTAGACAAATGGGACTACATCAGGCTAAAAATCTTCTTCACAGCCAAGAAAACAATCAACAGAGTCAACAGGCAACCTATAGAATGGGAGAAAGTATTTGTAAACCATACATGTAAGAGGTTAATATTCAAAGTATATATGGAACTCAAACAACACAATCACCAGAAAATAAATAACTCAATTTTGTAAATGGACAAAGAACCTAAATAGACATTTCTTGAAAGAAATCATGCAAATGGCCAACACATATATGAAAACATGTTCAACACCACTACTTATCAGAGAAATACAAAGTAAAACTGCAATGTGATATCACCTCACATCTGTTGGAATAGCTATAATCAAAAGGACAAAAGATAGCAAGTGTTGGTGAGGATGTAGAAAAAAGAGAACCTTTGTCCACTGTTGGTGGGAATGTAAAATGATGGAGCATACCAAGAAACAGTATGGATGGTCCTCAAAAAAATTTGAAATAGAACTATCATATGATCTAGCAATCTCACTTCTGGTTATATATCAAAAAAAATCAAGTCAGTATGTTGACGAGATATCTGCACTCCCATGTTCATTGCAACATTATTGACAATAGTCAAGTTATGGAAGTAATGTAAATGTCCATCAACAGGTAAATGGATTTTTAAAGTGTGGGATATATACACAATGGACTATTATTCAGCCTTTAAAAAATAAGGAAATTTTGTGATTTGTGAACCTGAAGTATACTCTGTTAAATGAAATAAGCTAGGCACAGAAAGACAAATACTGCATGATCTCATATGTACGTGGAATCTGAAAAAATCAAATTTGTAGAAACAGAGAATAGAATGGTAGTTGCCAGGGGTTGTGGATATGTTGGTCAAACAACATAAAATATCAGTTAGAAAGAATAGGTTGAGAAGATGTACTGTACACATGGTGAATACATTTAATAACAATGTATTTGCATACTTAAAAATTGCTAAGAGAACAGATTTTAAGTGTCACCACAGAAAAAAAGCATGTGAGATAATAGTTATGTTAATTAGCTTGATATAACCATTCCACAATGTATTCATATTTCAAAACATCATGTTGTATATGATAAATAAATATAATTATTTGTCAAATAAATAAACAAATACATAAATTGTATCATTACAAAAAAAAATGTTTTAAGTGCTACTTAATCACCAAAACAACAAACACAAAATGAAAAACCACTCATTTTAGAAACTCACAGACTGGTAGAAGTGATGTTAACATAAAAATGGAAAACTCTTCTTTAAAATCAAAAGTACTACAATTCATTGTAAGATTACAATTATTGTAATATTATAAGATTACAAATCTAGCTTCCTTTTAAGTTAATGTTTAAATGGAGCTGGAAGTTATGACTGGTATATTTAACTTTATCTAAAACAATTTCTTTTGTTATTTAGACTCTCCTAGAAGCAATAAAAAATATCAACCTCTTTTCTCCCAGAGTTGACATTATGATGTCACTAAATATGTTTAAAAATTAGGGATAGCCAGTAAGAATTATTAGAACTAGCAATTTCCTGAATCCAGGAAATAAATATTGGCTTAAAAAGCAGAAAACAATGATGTTCAATTCGGAAAACTACATACAACATTCCATATTCAGATTTTAAATGTAGTCAGGTACAAGAATAGCTAGATACTACCATCCCTGATTTCACCAACAAACCATTATGGACATTTTTAATACATGATACAAATCTAACATTATTAAGTGTGTTTCTGCTGACATACAATAAAATATATATATATATCACAAAGTTCAGCTATTTTGTCACTGGAAAATGTGTTGTGATTTGCAAAGAAAACAGTTTTCCTGTTTTAGCAAAATTAGAAGTTAATGAACTGAATATTCCACTGTAGCATTAACATAAATAAATACAAATCTACAACAAAGAGAGTTAATCAAATTGAGTTGAACAATACATTATCCTAAGTACATTTTGCACAAAACTACAGGCTGAGGAGTAATTATTTTTATGCACAGGCACTTGGCATTTTCAACTTGGAAAACATTTTTGCCAAGTAAAGTTGATTCCATTCACAAGCGCAACCAGTTGGTTGCTAATGTTAGGACACCATCTTGTGGATAAGGTATCTAATTTGGAAACCTATTTGAAATCATTTACACAGTAAAACATAAAAAAAAATGTTCTTGGTATCACAGAAATTAATCAACAGCTTTACCTTTATTTTATTAGCATGTCTATAAAAGGTATGGCTAAGAGAAGAACACTGAATAATTTTTATCGAAAGAGCCTTTTCTCATTGTGCATCTGCTACACACCAAATGTTGTATTCCAAAGTCAGTGTGTTAAAAAAGCATTTTAGTGAAATCTTTTTTCTACAGAGAATTAATGAAATCCATGTTAATAAAAATAAACTTTCATTTACCACTATAACACAATGCTGAACACTTTTAAGATATAGATTGTTGGCCAAGATATTTTTCTTGAGTTTTATATTGTCAATATTAAAATATATATGTGTGTGTATATATACACACACACACACACATATATACACACACACACACATATATATATGAGGCATATGAGAATCTCAAAGATCAAACTGGTTTTCTCCTTAAAAAAATTAATATCTCTATTAACCTGCGTGTTTATTTAAATAAGAAAAGTAATACTTATAAGAATGTTGATGCAGTTTGGCTTTATGTAACACAATACGTTAGCAGAAACAGAATACATGCCTAAGAAAGCTGAGCGCTAGTCTTGCCTCTGCAACTGATTAGACACCTATCATGGACGAATCAATTCACTTCCCATGCCTTAGTTATCAAAGCTGTGACAAGAAATAATGGATGCTTGTCCAGAGAATTTTTGGACATAAAATAATACATATAAAATTTCTGCATCTACCACAATATAGGAAATAAGAGGAAAAACAGATCTGATTTTATTCCAGATCATTGTTCCAATCCCTGTCCTCAAAAACAGCTATGGTTTCTTTAGGGTTTAAAAAAAAAAAAATTATGTGAACACCCACTGTATCTTTCAACACATTTTTCTTTTATTAAGCTGTTATGTGTGGTAAACCTTCTTGACTAACACAGCACTCATGTGATTTGGGGAAGGTAATTACATTTAGTTAATGGAGGAGGGATTAAAAATTCAGGTTTTCATTAAACAGATATGGGATTGAATTCTGACTTCCTCACTTACCAGTTGTATGACTTTGGGTAAGTTATTAAGTTTCCCTTGCCTTGGTTTTCTCACGTGCCTCACAGAGTTCTAAAAAGCACTAAATTAAGGTGTGTAAGGCATTTATCACAGTGACTGGTCTATGGCAAGTGGGAAATGGCAAACAAGAAAGATTATTATTATAATTATTGTAAATGGATATTATTTAATTTGACATCCTCCCAAATCTGAAAATAAATCAGAGCATGAAATACTCATCATTGATAATATCTGTAAAAGAAGTAATGCTGTTCTGCATTGATGCCCACAAAATACCCACTTAGAAGAAGACTTAAATGGTATTTTTATAGAGTCTAAATTGATTTCCTCTAAATGGTTAAAGCTCTAAAACAACTTGTAACTTCCCATCTGCACCATAGTACACAGACCACAATACATCCAACTCTTCGAGAGATTTAAATCTTCACAGCTCATTAATCTATAATGAAAATAATTTATGAGCATCTTTGACTTATAAAGGCAACTTGCTTTCCTCATCATGCCTTTGTGGCTCCTCCAGTAAATGTGGTGAGTCAAGGTTCAGCAGCATTCAAACAGCTTAACCATCAAAGTGACCAAAGGTCTTTTTGAAGGAGCTAGAGAAATACAAGAGATATCCTCTAGTCTCTCTTCTGACTGTATGATACTTCAAAAAGTGAAAATACAAACTGATTATTTGGAAATGTGAGATTCTGTTGTTTTTCAACCACATATGTGATTTTTTTGCCCTTGATATCTAGTTAACTAAAACAGAAGCATTTTACAAATACATAATGTCTCAAAAAATAAATCTGCATTCCCCTCCTCCCTCTCATTTTTTTTTTTCTAATTCAATTTCTAAACTTGAAGAATCAGCTCAATTTTCAGCATATCCCTGTATCCTTCCTCATCCATTACAAGTCCTAATGGCTGTCCTAAGCCGTATTATACTTTATTTTATTCCATGTCAATAACTTGGAGCAAATAAAGACACCTTAAGCAGGCTAAACACCTAGGATTTCATCAAATTTATAGCTTTTAAATATGAAATTAGCATTTACCTTGGAGAGAGGCAATCTGATTTTTTTCTGTTCATAAAAGTATAAACTTTTTTATTATATTTAGACTGAAGAATTTATTGCATGCCTATTGTTTGAACTCAGATTGTCTTTCATTTCACATTTTTTGTCTTCAGTCATAACTGGAACACATTACTCACATTAAAAAAGACATAACATACAAGAAAATAGTTCCAAATTCCTTTTCAAAATATGTGTGTACTTTTTTCCTGGCTTTCACAATAGCAAGGCATTTCCAACCTGTCTATGGTTTTGTTCTTGCTAGAAGTTTTTTATGCAATATCCTAAATAAGCAATTTTGGGGGAGGCATATTAAAGCTCTCAAACTTTTCATAAAAGAAAATACTCTTTTCTGGTAAGCTGTATTCCTCCATTTATTATTTATTTTCAGAAATTCAGCTACCAGTATTGCTGATTTTAGAGTATTAGCAGCTGACTGGCTCGGAGTTGGTAGCACGGTCTACAGTTGTCCTCTGTGCCTGTGTGTGTGTATCACTTGTTTAGGTAGATGATGGTGGAGAATGGTTTTTATTTGAAATTTTTAATTGTAGAGGCTGACCATGTCATTAGGAAATATGTGTAAGGAGTCACATAATACTTATTGATTAGCTGCTTGGGCATCCAGCTCCTTAATCTAACTCTTCACAAACTGTTACCTCCTGCTATACTTTGTAAATTAATGTAGGTCAGGGACTTCAAGAATCTCAAAACAACAGGTGGCTGGGATTATGTGGTAACTATTTTGAGATAATTGCTTTCTGCTACTTACCCTCAGGTACTGATACAATCCTCTAGGGACAATTGTTCAAAAAATCCATTGCATTTTCTGTTATGTCCCTATCCCTACCCTTTACAAATTATCATTTGAACAATATTAGCACAATGTTGAGCTGTGATAGGCACTTAACATGATTTTTCGGGTTTCATAAGGACTTTTCTTGAAACTCTTGTTTTCATGTCAATCCTAGATTTCTTTCTTCCTTTGATAACACCTCTATACTATACCCTCTGTGAAAAAGAGTTGTGTATTTCAGTAAGCTATATTTTGAGGTACTTCCTAATGTATACCTTTCCATTTCAAATGTTAGCATTTTTGTTACTTGGTTATATTAATATTTTAAATAGACTTTTATATACTGACACTCACACTGTCTACTTAAATTTTTAATTGTGATCAGTAGTGCATCCTATCATGCGCTGATTCATTGGCAGCAAAGATTTGAGAGAAAATGTTCTGCATATTACAGTACTGCTTTCAACTGAATATAGATTGATCCAGCACATTTATATTAGGATTTTTTTTATTGAAAGTAATAGAGCTGAGCCCAGATTAAGAGTGCTCCATTGCTTTCAAAAAAAGTCCAGTCATAAAACATGTTGTAGTTAACATCTGTGGCCCCTTCCATCTCCTGGCTTCCTATGACAATATGTGCACTGTCTTTTAACCCTTGCCAATTCAGTATTATGACTTGTTTTGATGGTATATTTCTGAAATGTACTGCACAGGAAACTGAGGTCAGGAAACTGTACCAGATAATTATTGTTGTAAATATTAATTAAAATAAACAAAATAAATTGAAAACGGCATTGTTATTATTTACTTTTTTATCTAGATTCTTACAATCTGACAATTCTACCATCACACTGGTACATGATAGTCCAAGAGCTGAGGTGATATTGCAGGACTACCATTAGAGGGGGAAAAAGGCAATTGTAAGCTACCTTAAAAAAATATTCCTGGCTGGGCACGGTGGTTCACACCTGTAATCCCAGCAGTTTGGCAGGCAGAGGCGGGGAGATTACCTGAGCTCAGGAGTTCAAGACCAGCCTTGCCAACATGGTGACACCCAGTCTCTACAAAAATACAAAAATTAGCCGGGCGTGACGGATGACGCTAAATTGTTCACCCTACCTGATACTAATTTCCATTATGTCAGGAAACACACATTAGAACCTACAAAGTAGTTGAGAGGGGATATGTACTTGATGAATGGAGAAAAATCATCTCTGCAAAAATGCCTATTTACATGATGTTAAAATCAATCATTTTACCTAATTGGCATCACAGTTGAGCTGAATTAAGATAAACAGCTATAATTTATTAAGTTAAGCACTCCCGTGTGTATAACAAGATGCCCATCACAACAGAAGAAAGTACAGCCAAACAATATACTAAAGAGTCACAGATTTATTGACTATTTTAACTGAAAATATCCTTAAATATTATCTTGTCCTGATATGTTAGCGACTTATCTTTTAAAAGAAAACAAAGAACAGATAAATTCATGGGTGACCGGGTTGAAAATGTGAGAACTGTTTAGGGTGGGTGTTAGAAATCTCTTTGTTAAAAACTGCATGTATTTAAAATGTTACAATGTTACTGTTTAAGAAAGAATATTTGAAAATATGTATTAAATATGTAAGTGAACAATAAGAAACACAAAATCTTATTAATTAAATAAATTATGCTTGAAAAAATATTAAACTACAATAGGCACAGATTGCAGCTTCAATTAAAATTACTCTGTTCATTTTTTTGGCTACAATAGACATTACCAGAATTAGTTATAATTAATTTTAACCTGGTCTAAATTTAGAGTCATAGGAAATATTGATAATGTGTACGAGATATTAAGATTTTTAAAATCTGATAGCAATTTTGTTAACTATAGATAAATATGATATTACATCTTGTTATTCTTCTCAATTTTAACAGAAATAAAGTAAATGTGTTCTCTTGGTGAAAAGGTTTTGGATCTGATTATGTTAGGCAGAGAACTCAAGTCCGACCAAACTTTAAATGAAAATCCTCCAAGAAGCCACATAAAAAACAAAATAACGTTACAGATGCCAATATTTTCATAAATTTGGAGGAGTTACGCTCAATGCATACTCAGAATAGCATAGTCCAGAAAAGGAAATGATGACTTAGACCTATAGACAGATGAGGAGGCTGAGTTTGCTCAACAAACATTGCTGTTGCTTAACCAATATCCATTCCAACTTCCTTTGTATGTAGCCCTATCATTTGCTTGGAGGACTGTTGTTCACCAGTATTGGTTTTGTCGGTGTTCCACATCCAAGAGGTTCACTCCAGGAAAGAATTCACACTGGAAGGAGAAGGAATAGCAGGAGCTACACTTTTGCATGAGTAATTGTATTATCATTATCAAATTACCAATTTCTTCAAAATGGTAAGTCCACCAAGAACAAGAATACTGGGTCGACTCCCCCAAGCCAAAGGAAAAGCCTGGCAGAGTATTAGTGATTCCATAGGCTGAAGTTCAGCACAAGGGACGAAACAAGGGGGTAGAGATGATTTATCGTTCAAGGCCCTCCTGATTGTCAGGGCTCACCCTAGCACAGCTGACCGTGGATCTAATAAGAACTGATTTCAGAGTCTTCTGCTGCTGGGACCAAAGTAGTTAAGAATGCTTTCACTTCAGTCAAGAATGGCCAAGGACTAAGCAAAGCTGCCCAGCTGGTCTTTTAGCTTGGGGTGAGTAGGTAGGCCTGGAAGAAGCAAGCCATAATGGGGTAAGGATGGTTTGTTAAAAGTGGATAAAGTTAATAATATGGTGTGTCTTGAACTGAGAAAAAGTTTAAATACACAAATGACTACACTTCTTGATATTTTGCGAAGATACTCTCTCACTGCATTTGAAATACCTCTCTTTGGGACATTCTTTTTATTCTCCTGTGGTAAAGTTTTATATATATATATATTATATAGTATATATATATATATATATATATTCTTAAATGCACTAAATGCTATCTATCTTCTTAGGGAGAATACTCAGCTCTGAAAATGGTTTTATTATATTTCTACAAAATTCTAATTTGAATTAAGTATTCCTTCTGTGGGAAGGTATGGACAATATCTAATTAATAAATAGATCTGCGCACTGGGCCCTGCACATCACAGACATACAGGAAATAGTTGTTCAATGAATAAATGCCAAGTTCATGAAAGGAGTAGTTCCTTCTCTGACTGAAATTATTCAGATCTATCTTTAATGTTTTAAGTATTCATAAAAAATGTTTCAGCTGGAAATTAAACCTCATTAGCACCTGAGACATGAAGTGCTCTCCTTTACACACAAAATTAATTCTATTACTGACGGAGGAAAAGTCTTTTCAAAATGAGTAAAAAGGAAAATGAATACAGAAGAGTAGAGAGGAAAGAAAGCATAGTCTCAAAACTTAGGTATGGCATGTATTTTCAGACTCTTAAGTACTGCTCTCTGGTTTGTATATGGAATATAACAACATGGCACTTTAGTGTGTAATTAGAAAGCATGCATAATAAGAATTTTAGTTTCAATGAAAAAGAAAAAGAGCTTAAGCTCTCTAAAACCAACTATGGGGATTGGGTCTAGTTTTTCTGCAGTTAATAAAGAATTCTTCTCTGCTTCATTTAGATAGTTCTTTATCCTCAAAAAAAGATTTCTTTTCTTCTCTGATACCTGAAATTCCAGCTTTCAATGCCCATGGTCATCAGCATTATCTTCTTTGGAAGGATTCTTCCTCAATGATAAAGAATGATAGGTAGTAATATGAATATCCAAAAGATATTCCATTTACAAGTTTTTCTATCTAAAATACAAAATACTTATAAAAGGAATGACTTATGCTTTATTTGTGTTTTTCTGGTTTATTTAACTTTTTTTGTTTCTTATCCACATAGATTTATCCACAATATAAGTGAATTTAAAAGAAGGAATTTTAAAATAAACATGAGGACCCATTCCATTATAAAACATATTTAAGTTTAAGAGATAATGAATAACATAGTCAATAGAGAATTTTTCATTCTCTCTTGGGTTTCAAATAAACTTGGTTTCAGTAATTTAGAGTTCTGAAAAATATATCAATGTGTAAAGCGCACTGGTGCATCTCTTGGAATAAATTTTGGAATAAATCAGATTGTGTTCTCTTCTATAAAGATAATAAGAAATATGTCCAACAATTGTTTTCAATGGGTTATAAACTTTGAGAAGGTTAAATTCTCTATTTCTGTTACTTTGGGGATTCTTCTTATATCTCTAACAAGCTCAATACAAGTTGCACCTGTCAAATGTTTTGGCAGTTTACAAGACAACAGTGCCTGAAAGAAACTGGGCCTACATTTTCACGTATCTTATTGAAGTTTGACATTATACAACTGTGACTCAAATTATTGTATCAAATAATGCTTCTACTTCCTTTATAAGAGTGAGAGCCTTAATGCCAAAGGCACAGCAATTTAAAGATATCCTTTTTCTAATATTGTCTTCAAAACATAAATGCTACAACACATTAGAGCTTATAAAGTGACACATAAAGCTTTCTGCATAAACTGTATTTTTTATAAGACTTTGTAATAATTATGTCACATGAAATACCAAAGAATGTTTCTTTCTGAAAGATTATATCTAAAATTATCTAACTTTATAAAAGAAAGCAATAGCCCTAATTAGCAGAGGGCCATCTTAATGATATAGCGTCATTTTGATCTAATTTATTACTTGGATTTTCACTGTCTTTAGAAATATGACACAAATTTTCATATAGATTAGAGACACATGAAATACCTGAAAATTCTACTTCCACCTTAAAGGAAAAGAGGAGAACAAGGTTCTCAGTGCACCACAAGTGCTCTCCAAAATTCTTCCCTCAGAACTTCAGCCTTTCAGAGGGTGGAGAATGAGAGGAACGAGAGGGTTCTTGGATCTCATGCAAGAAAGAATTCAGGGCAAGTCCGTAAAGTGAAAGCAAGTTTATTAAGAAAGTAGAGGAATAAAAGAATGGCTACTCCATAGACAGAGCAGCCCCGAGGGCTGCCGGTTGCCCGTTTTTATGGTTATGTCTTGATGATATGCCAAACAAGGGAAGGATTATTTATGCCACCCCTTTTTAGACCACACAGAGCAACTTTCTGACATTGCCATGGCATTTGTACTGTCATGGCACTAATGAGAGTGTAGTAGTGAGGACGACGAGAGGTCACTCTTGTGGCCATCTTGGTTCTGGTGGGATTTACCCAGCTTCTTTACTGCAACCTGTTTTATCATCAAGGTCTTTATAACCTGTATCTTGTGCCAATCTCCTGTCTCATCCTGTGACTTAGCAGGCCTTAAACATCTGGTATTGCAGCCCAGTAGGTCCCAGCCTCATTTTACCCAGCACCTATTCAAGATGGAGTTTCTCTGGTTCACAGGCCTCTGACAGAAGGAGAGGGTCTTTCAGCACCTTTGGTGCATAGGGCAATAGAGTCCTAAAATTTTTTTGAGCAGATCAATCCAACAGAGGCATAAGGTAACAACAACAGATAATGTGAATGAGAACACAACAGGTAAAGGGAGCCTGCTTTGCAACTTGTAAGGCTGTTTCATTTGCTTTAAAATCACAGAGGATCATATATTGTTTATACAATGTGACATAATAAATTTTGAAAATTATCTGAAAACTGATCTAATTCTATCCCTAGTTCCTATGTCTTCAGTTGGAATCAAAATTGAAATTATCTTGCTTGGATAATCATGCTTTCCACATGGCAGTTTACAGAGCTAAAAAATAAACTATTTTTTATCAAAAAGAAAAATATAGAATAACCTAGTCAAAAGAATATTGATTTTTTTTGTCATATATAGTTGGCACAAATTAAAATCATACAGTAGAAGTCCAGCAGCTAACTCTGGAGTTTTCCCGAATTCTTCAAGGATCTCCTCTTCCTATTTACTTGCTGTTCCTCCCTCTACCCAGCCTCAGATGCCCTAAATTTAGTGTTTCTCAAGTTTCAGAAATGTACTAATCTATTTCAATGTAAAAAAAGAATGCTCTTTGAGGCTTCCTAGTATTAACAAATTATTTTTATTGTTTGTCAGATATGTATAAACACAAAACTAAGTATAAACTCCTTATGCTTAGAGCTTATGGTTAGAACTTCAATTCTGAAACCAAATTAAATATATACAAACAAAATTACAAAAGCAATAAAATTCAAATTAACGTTAATTTAGTGTGGTAGATTATGCTATTTTGCTGCAACAAAATGTAAAGATGATACTTAACACATTGGTTTGCCATCTTAGTTCAGAATGCTTACGCCATCCTCTGATACCTGATGATTCAAGTATTCTAAGATTTCTCTATTAAAACTGTTGGAAAACGTTCCATTGTGCAGTGCACTGTTGTGTAATTGGACCTTTACTTGGTACAAGATGCATCATTTATGTACAAATTTCTGCCTCTGTTCTTTTCATATTATTCTACATTTAAACTACCCTTTAGCTTAAACACATTATATTCACCAAAGTGCAGCTCTCTATGAGGGCAATTTTGACTTTTGAGGGACATTTGGTAGCATCCAGAGACATTTTGATTGTTACAAAATGGAAGGAGTACTAGCATCTAGTAAGCAAAAGACAGAGATTCTGCTAAACATCCTACAATGCAAGGATAGAGCCCCATGACAGGGAATTACCTAGTCCAAATTGTCAGTAGACTGAAGACTGAGAAGCACAGCCAAGGCAAATACCAACTGTGAATAGTCAAGTCCTACTTGAGTGCTTGGTTCTAAGTGGTTATCTGGATGATCCAAAATATGTTTATATCAATTTATTTCATATTTTTGGTTGAAATGTTTAAAACAAATTTAATTTAAATTGGCATTCAATAATTCTAAAAAGTTATTGAACTTCATCAGATACATAAAACTTAAAACTACAAGAACCCAATGAGAGTTATTTTGAAGACATTCATTTTCTTATTTAATATTATAAAAAATCACATAAGGCTCTGGGATATTTTAGTCTTAATCTAATTGTCTTAAAAATACCACTCTAAGAATTTACCTGTGTTATATATACTTATAGAATTACTCTAAATTGAATCACCTTCAGAAAACATTTGTTAGTCACCTACTTGACTGTAATGACACACAAAAGAAACAGAATTTACTGCAGAATCCATGCTACAGTATAACAGAGCTGGATATACATTTCCAAAAAAGGGGCGATGATCTAAGAAAGTTGGTAAACTAGAATTATAGATTAGTCTAAAATGACATGATGATTAAGAATCTTAATATCATCCCTAGTTTATCATTAAAGCATTTATTGAACATTTGTTATGAGGCATGGTTTTTATAAACTTTAATCTCAGGTCAAGTACAGTGTATTTTTCCTCCCTACTAGCTTCCATGTCTGATAGGCTCCAGTCAGAAGGTCTGGGAAATAAATACTTGCCAAGAATAAAGAAAAATACAAAGCTTTTAAGGCTAAAATTCTAGTTTGCAGCAACAGAAAATGTTTCAAAATAGTTTGCATTTCAGTTGCTTCTTAACATCTTGCTAGTTGCAGCAAATTGTGGATCATCTTTAATACATTTACCCCTCCCTAAGAGGCAGTATTGATTCAGACACTGGCCTAGAATCAAGCAGTCTTCATTTGACGTTTGATTGTCCTGAGAGCTAATAGTGTGGCCTTAAGCCTATTCTTCCCACAGTCCATTTTTTATTCTTACAATACAGATAGCAATAATAGTTCTATTAGCTTTTTGATGGCTAAATGAGGTAAAAGAGAGTGCTTAGAAAAATATCTGGCACTTGATAAGCTCTCAGTAAGTGTTTTCTATAATTATTTCTTTATTTGAGTTGTTACATGAGGAATAATTAAAAGATTACAAAATAGCAAATGAAATGATTAAAGCCCCATTTTAAAACGCAGCTGGATATTTGAAATGAACAGAATTATCCTGCCTAGAGTAAATCATTCTCTTAATTCTCTCTTGACAATAGTTCCACTGAAAATGTGCCCATTTACTGTTTTAAATCCATCTTTTTCATTAATTCAAACAAATGAACGTGTATTGAACACCCACTAAGTTCCACAGCAGATGCAGTCTAATGTGGGGATTCAAAGAAAAATAAGGCAGAGTCTCTGCCTTCAAGAAATTAATGATGAAAAGGGAAATTGATATTGGCACAGAACCAAATGACCAGAAAAAATGCTTTAGCCCACTCCCTGATTCACAGGCTTACTTAAAAAATGTTATTGAACATTTCATAGCAACTGATAATGCAGATAAAACTAAGAGCAAAGAACTGTAGCTTCCATGCATTTGTATATGAAGAACTCCTTTTATGAAGAAAGATGTTGATTATAGGCTGGGGAAATAATTCCAAGCTTCTCTTGGAATTATTCTCTTAGAATCATTCCATAGTTTGCCTTTCTACTGTATTGTGCAGAAAACACAATGTGGGTCCACAACACACACACACACACACACACACACACACACACAGGGACACACCATTTAAGCATGCATCTATTTTTCTTTAACTTCATATACTGTTCAATAAAATACTCAGCATGGGTTCCTCTTAAGATGGCCTCCAGTGAAATAAGATGGTGGAAATCAGTCCCAATAAAGAAAAGACAGAACAGACAACTGAAATCAGAAGTATTGCATTTAGAACACTCTTGTCATTTGCTCGATTCCTCACAGTGTTGTTGATGAGGCTTCCCCTGCAAATACTTTGGGTATTTATAGCCTTACCTAGTTTCTGCAATGTTCCTGGGATTTGTCTGCTAAGAGCTTTGAAAGGAAAAGCATTGTGAAGAGGTGAAAATGACAAAGTAGAGCTATACATGGAAAGTTAGGAGCAAATGATGCTTAAAAGTTAACTAGAAGAACAGCAAAATAATCTGCATGCAGTTATCCTTGGAGGAATATTTCCACCTGCAGCATTTAAATCATCGCACTTATTCTTGTTACATTTATAATAATAATATTAAACCTGTAACACCTTTGGAGGACAAAAACCAATGTGGTCTTATGTCATTGATACATAATAACTGAGGATCTACATTGCAGTGTCATTTGGCTCTGTAAAAGGAAATCAGTTCTAACTTTTGTATCTATAAAGGATGTGAGATTTTTCAACAACTTGGAAACTTACAAGTTAACCTGTCACACCAAATAGCCAAAACAATTTTAAGCAAGAAAACAAACCTGGAGGCATCATACTTTCTGATTGCAAAATATACTACAAAACTACACCAGTCAAACAGTATGGTACTGGGATTAAAAAAAATACACATATAGACCAATAGAACAGAATAAAGATTCCAGAAGTAAACCCACTCATAAACAGGCAACTCATCTTCAACAATGATGCCAAGAATATATAATGGGGAGAAAGTAGTGTCTTCAATAAATGGTAATGAAGAAACTGGATAGTCACATGCAAAAGAAGAAAATCAAGCCATTATCTTTTACCATATACAAAAATTAACTCAAGATGGATTAAAGATTTGAACATAAGATCTGATACAGTGACACTAGGAGAAAACAGAAAATATCGGGAAATCTTCTTAACTTTGGTCTCAGCAATGATTTCTTGAATATAATACCAAGAGCACACACAAAAAAGCAAAAATAGACAAATGGGTTTATATGAAACTAAAAAGTTTCAGCACACCCAGTCCAATAGAAAGGCAAACTGTAGAATGAGATAAAATATTTCCTAGCCATATATCAGATAAAGGGTTAATATCCAAAATATATAAAAACTCCCCAAACTTAATAGCAAAATAACAAATAATCCTATAAAACAATGGGCAAAAGATTTGAATAGACATTTTTCAAAGGAAGATGTACAAATGTTCAACAGGTACTATATGAAATAATGCTCAACATTATTAATTATCAAGGAAATGCAAACCAAAACCATAATGAGATGTCACTTCACACCTGTTAGCTTGGCTATTAGTAAAAAAAAAAAAAAAAAAAGTGTTGGCGAGGACACGGAAAAAAGAGAACTCTTGCATGTTCTTGGTGGTAATGTAAAATGACGTAGCCAGTATAGAAACAGTATAGACATTCTTTAAAATATTAAACATAAAACTATCACAAGATCCAGCCATCCTTCTGGGTAAATATCTGAAGGAATTAAAATCAGAATCTTGAAGTGATATCTGCACTCTCAAGCTCACTGCAGCATATTCACAATGGCCAAGATATGGAAACAAGTCAAATGTCTATCAACAGATGTTTAGGTAAAGAAAATGCGGTATATGCCTACAATGAAATATTATTCAGCCTGTAAAAAGAAAGAAGTCCTACCATTTGTGACAACATGGATAACCTAAAAGAAATTATGCTAAGTGAAATAAGCCAGACACAGAAGGACGATTAGACATAATTCCTCTTATATTAAGTATCTAAAATAGAAGTAGATAATAGGATGGTAGTTACCAGGGGAAGGGGAAGAGGGAGATATAGAGAGTTGTTATTCAATGGATATAAAGTTAGAGTGATACAAGATGAGTAAGTTCCAGAAATCTGTGCAACATGTTGCCTATAGTTAACAATAAGGTGTTGTATATTTAAAAATTTGTTAAGAGAGTAGGTCATGGGTTCAGTGTTCTTGTCACAAAAAAAGGCAGATGTAAGGTAGACATTAAGAAGGTTTTGATATATTTATTGTCTGAATTGTGGTGATGATAACTCGTGTATACATTTGTCTAAATTCACCACATTGTACACATTAATTATGTGCAGTTTATTATAAACAATTTATATGTCCATAGAACTGGGGTGAGGGAAGTTAGCCTGCCACAGTTTTATTGGTGCTGGCAGAAGACATGATACTCCTAAGTCCCCAAAAAGCCCAGGTTTTTAATCACAACAGTAATAGTAGCCAGATCATCACCATTTTGCACCAGTTCTCTGAGCCCCAGTATTCATGTGTTACTGCAAAGAAGGCCAGATGACACCTGTACAAAGTATAGCGTATATTACAGAAAAGGACTTCTAAGTTTAGGAAACTCAAATCTTTTATCATGGACAGTTAAGCCTGCTTGACCCAAAGGCAAACATTTTGTTTATTGTATCCAACAGTAAAAAAATCTTCCGTTTGCTCTGAAGGGAGACACTACCCTTATCTCCCAAGGCAGTTTGCTACACAAACATCCTTAAAAACATAGTTTAGAATGTGGTAGATAGATAGTGCCTTTGCTCACAAGACATCTAGAGATGTGAGAGAGCAATGGAGGATGGTTGTATAATTGAAACTATAATAACTCAAACATTTTCTAACTCTGAAGTAGTGTACATCAAACAAACCTCTTTAGGGTTTAGGAAAACTATGTTTGTGTGTATTACACAACATACACAAAATATAGAAAGTTAAAGGCCTACAAAATAGAAATTTAAAATGTGAAATATCGAAACACAAAATGAACTGAGTTGACTACAGCTTGTGTTCTTTGGTAGGGATTAATTTAACCATTATCCTATGGTGACTTTTACTCTATCATTAATTAAAATCTAGAAAAATTTCAACAGATATTTTCCTTTCTTCTGGAAGATATTATTTTGACTTCTTTAGTATCAGGGAGTTCATTGATCCTACAGTTAGATTTATTATTCGGAGTAAGATCACACATTCTTCTCATACTCCTTTTCACCCAAATGATAATACTAAAATGGAAATAGCTTTGACCAAAAACATAGGTAAAGCCTTTTTCTATGTTGTATGTATGTGTAGGGCTGTGTGTGTGTTTGTGTGTGTTTGTGTGTAAGAATGAAAGTTCTGGAATAGTGAAATCTATCAACACTCATTTATCCTCCCTGATCATCAAATAAACCAGCTTGTTTTCCAAATGACAAATGACATAGAACACAAGAACTTAATATTGTTTTTCTATCATGCTGAAGTCCACTACAGGGTAAGTGCCTAATATCACATATTGTGGAGCTAGCCCAGAAGAGAATTTGAAGGTTCATTTTTAGAAAACTTAAATGGATTTCCAAATCCTAATTATAGTATCATTCCTACAAGACAACCAGGATTTCATTTTATCTCTCTTCATATTTCAAATCTCTACCAGAAAAGTTGAAATATAACTATATAATTCAGGGTTGTTAAATAAAACAATTTAAAAGAGGCATTTTCAATATTTACATGACCATGTTAACGTAACTTCAAGTGACTTAAATTATTCATAAAAATGGTGCTTCACTTGGACTAACAGTTGCACTATTAAGATAGATTTCATACATGTTTATTCAATGACACAAATGTAGAAATACTGTGTAGAGTCTGTACTAATGCAAATATAAAAAATTAATTGCTTCCCTCTAAAAACTGACATTATTGCAGGAGGCTAGGAAGAATATGACAAGTATGTAGAAATCTTGATAGAAAATTTAAAAAGAGAACTAAGATGAGACAAATTTTATGTAAAACATCAATTTCATTCTAATTAAAGCAGGCTAAATTAGTAAATGTCTGATTTACACACTATTTAACTATTAATAATTGAATTTTGCTTCACCATGGCTTACTGAACTCAAAAGTTTATTTAGGCACCCTCGTAAAATTTCGCTGAGATGACAGAAAAAAAAAATATATATAACTAAGGATATATAGCAAGGAACTTGTTGAGTCAAAATAGTCGGAATATAATTTTGATTTATTGTTACTCTCTTTTTTTTCTCTGTCGCCCAGGCTGGAGTGCAGTGGCCGAATCTCAGCTCACTGCAAGCTCCGCCTCCCGGGTTCACGCCATTCTCCTGCCTCAGCCCCCCCCGAGTAGCTGGGACTACAGGCGCCCGCCACCTCGCTCGGCTAGTTTTTTGTATTTTTTTAGTAGAGACGGGGTTTCACCGTGTTAGCCAGGATGGTCTCCATCTCCTGACCTCGTGATCCGCCCGTCTGGGCCTCCCAAAGTGCTGGGATTACAGCCTTGAGCCACCGCGCCCGGCCTGTTACTCTCTTTTAAGAGAGGTTGCTACTTGAACATTCTAGCTAATTCTATTCTACTACTGCAAGCAACAAATTACTTTAAATTAGTAAAAAATTGACTATAAGAAATTGTAGTATCTGGCAAAATTGAAAATTTTTCTTCAGCCCAGACCTTAGAATATTTTTTATTATAAAATAAATACCATAAATAAGGCATTTATGCTATGCCTTATTTCTCATTATTTCTTTTTCATTCCCCACTAAACCTATCAAGTGAGTTGGAAATGTCATTGTACCAAAAGAAAGAGAGGAGAGCACTTATGCTATGGTCTATTTTTTATCCAAGGTAATGTGAACCAACAACCAGACTCTATTCTTGCTATTTCTGTTCTTCCAAAGTTGTCAGTTCTCAACCAGGGCTATCTAGGAGACCCTCCATTCTCCTGGCTGACTGGGTCATGAGAACACACAAAGAGGTCTGCCAGCAACCCTGAACCAGGCTCTGTGGTCAAGCTCAGTTGTTGCTTTAAAAATAAGCAACATTTTGAGCATTTTTATTTCCTCCCTGGAGAAAGATTATATGATGTTGGTGACAATTCAATTATAACCCTCTTAAATCATTTCAGGCAAGTTCAAAACAGGCATAGTCTCCACACAAAGAAATACTTTGCATAGAAATTTTGCAAACATGACTTGTTATACCCCCTTGCTGTGGTATGTATAACAATTCTATCTGTGGAAAGATACATACCAAGCTTTATCTAGAAAAAAATAGTCTGGCAAAGCCACTTGTTTCCCATTTTGTTTCCCGTTTAAAAAGTTACTTAATGTTGGGAAGACTAAGACAGTGTGAATAATGGACTTACACATAGTGAGTCCTCAATGTAGATAGCCACTAAGTTAATTCAGATGCAACAGATTCAGCTCTACTTTATTTAGCACCTACCATGTGTCTGTTCTACATAGGGACTGCATGTAACAATAGAAAAAGATGAGTTGATATATCACCATGTTAAAGAGCCCAGAGATTTGCTTAAAGGTCTCATATAGTGCCACATACCATTATGAGCATTATTCAAGATGCTTGTTCACTAAAGAACACAGTACAAGAGAATAACTTCTTCATTCCTAGTCCAGTTGCCCAGTTCAACCCATAATGCCTGATGAGTACACAATCCCAACAGCCTTCTAACTACTCTGATGGCTTTCAACTGTTATTCACATGCCAATAATCTTTCACATTGTTGTCAATATTTATTTCTAATAAGGCAGCTCTAAAAATGGTCATTCATCCACATAGATTCTTCCCTTGCTGACTCCCATTACCTACATAGAGAGTTTAAACTCTTTGGCACGGTACTTTAGATACTTAGAGGACTTAGGTCTGACTTACCTTTTCAGCTACATTCTCCTTCATTCCCCACCATACCTACCATGCTGAACTACTTATCCTTCCCCGCAAAAAAAAATCATACACTTTCAAATCCTTATTTTTTTTCAGTACTCCTATCTCTATTTGGAAAACACAAAGTTTGTACTGGATATGATTTATCTACTTCTGTGACTTTGTACAACACAGTAAGACTAGAAAGCAAGTACAAGCAAATTAGATAGATACTTGGATGTCTCCAAAGTTGAGAATTGATGATGTTGAGATACAAAAAGGTAATAAGGGTGACAAAACATGACATGGTGACTACAAGAGTCTAACTTGAATAGAGAGGTGAAATCTAGAAATGACTGAAAGACCAAATGAATAGGAAGCCAGTGAAGCAACTGATGGCTAAGGGAAGAAAAAGAACATGTTCTATGGCAGAAATTAAAGAATAAAAGTTTGGGATAAAAAACATTAGATATTTGAAGTTGAACAGTTCTAGTTGATGACGAGTTTCGAACGTTGAGAGGGAATTGCCAAAATTGAATTTTGAATGGGAGATGACCAAAGGGCCATGAGGCTAGAGTTTGGAAAAGGTCACACAGATCAAATCAGCTAGATGAAGCAAGTATAAGGCAAAACATTGTCTTAATTGCCCAAATCTTCCCCAACTGTGGAGGAGGTGAAGAGGATGACATTGAGGTGAAGCTTGAATAGAGAGGTGAAATCTAGAAATGACTGAAAGACCAAATATCTTTGATGACATAGACCTCAGCTCATTGCATAACTTAAAACCAAACTGCAATACATCTAATTTATATCATTTAAATATAATATAGCTTAAGATAATTACCATTTGAACATAATTTCTATCAAAAAATACCCATACAGTTGATTTTATTTTTTATTTTTATTTTTATTTTTTGAGATGGAGTCTCGCTGTCTCCCAGGCTGGAGTGCAGTGGCAGCGATCTGGGCTCACTGTAAGCTCCACCTCCAGGGTTCACTCCATTCTCCTGCCTCAGGCCCCCAAGTTGCTGGGACCTCAGGCACCCGCCGCCACGCCCGGCTAATTTTTTGTTGTTGTTGTTGTTGGGTTTTTAGTAGAGACGGGGTTTCACCATGATAGCCAGGATGGTCTCGATCTCCTGACCTCGTGATCTGCTAGGATTACAGGCGTGAGCCACCGCGCCCGCCCATATTTCTTTAGTTACTCTTATCATATTTTTGTATAGAATACAACATCCTCTAGCAGGGTAAAAACAAATATGTGTGGGGGATATGTAAATATAAATACACACATACACGCAGGTGTACATGCCAAGTGCTGAGGTACAAGTCATGAAGTGCAAATATGCAGTTTTTGAAACCATAGTTGGAAGAATTAGTATGTATATGAAATTATGTTTAAGACTTTTTTTTTTTGACGGAGTCTCTCTCTGTCGCCCAGGCTGGAGTGCAGTGGCGCGATCTTGGCCCACTACAAGCTCCACCTCCGGGGTTCATGCCATTTTCCTGCCTCAGCCTCCTGGGTAGCTGGGACTATAGGCGCCCGCCACCATGCCCAGCTAATTTATTTTTACTTAATGATTGCCATTCTAACTGGTGTGAGATGGTATCTCATTGTGGTTTTGATTTGCATTTCTCTGATGGCGAGTGATGATGAGCATTTTTTCATGTGTCTGTTGGCTGTATGAATGTCTTCTTTTGAGAAATGTCTGTTCATATCCTTTGCCCACTTTTTGATGGGATTGTTTGTTTTTTTCTTGTATATTTGTTTGAGTTCTTTGTAGATTCTGGATATTAGCCCTTTGTCAGATGTATTTTATAGTTGATTAAAACTGAAAGATACATTTTTTTTTTTTTTTTTTTTTTTTTTTTTTTTTTTTTTTGAGATGGAATCTCGCTCTGTCGCCCAGGCTGGAGTGCAGTGGCCAGATCTCGGTTCACTGCAAGCTCTGCCTCCCAGGTTCATGCCATTCTCCTGCCTCAGCCTCCCGAGTTGCTGCGACTACGGGTGCCTGCCACCACGCCCAGCTAATTTTTTGTATTTTTTAGTAGAGACAGGGTTTCACCATGTTAGCCAGGATGGTCTCGATCTCCTGACCTCGTGATCTGCCGCAGCCTCCCAAAGTGCTGGGATTAGAGGCGTGAGCCACTGCCCCTGGCCAAAAGATACATTTTTTAAGCATGCAATTGATTCAGGATTTTTCTTGGCCCCTTTGCCAGACTTCCACCAAGGACACCCTCTCTACTCGGCCTGCAGTGCTTAGCCTGTTGTGGGAAGGAGCACATGAGTGAGTGCGGGATCTGACTGGCCACTCCATCAACACAGTAGCAAGGTCTGTGCAGGGCCTACAGCCAGACCAGGCTACGTGTCACCTAAAGGGGAACACTGTCGCACCCAGGCAAGGGTGCCTGTGACCTCAAAGCCCCAGAGTGGGTGTTAGTGTGTAAATTAGCTCTTCTGGCTCCACTCTCCACAGCCTGATGGATGGTAGCATGTTAGCAGCTCAGTCTCCCACTGGTCCCATCATATGGGGCAGTTGCTCTCCTCTGGTAAGGGCAAAGAACCAGTGTGACAGCCTTTCTGGGTACCAGCACTCAGTGGGTCTCAAGCTCTTGTCCAGCATCCAAGAAGAATGAGGTCACGCTTGACGACTGAAGGATGGCAAGGGTGGAGAATTTTATTGAGCAATGAAAAGAGCTCTCAGTAGAGAGGGGACCTGGAGAGGGGATGGGAAAGGTAGGTCATCTTTCCCCGAAGTCAGGAGGTCTCTTCCCCAAAATCAGGGCATCTCCTCCCCAAAGTCAGGCCACTCCCTTCTACCAACTGAGTCTGGGGTCTTTATAGGCTCAGGATGGGTACAGAATGGGTTGTAAGTAATATTGAAAAGGCAGCATTCGATTGGTTAAAAGGCATTATTCAGAAAGAATCAATTGGGTGAGGGTGGGCACAGAAATAGAAGTTCTCACTTTGGTCTGTGGGTTTCAGGCTGTTTTTGGATAGAAGGTGGGGTTTTACTGGGGACCCAAGCTTATCTGTCTGGGATTTCTCTGCCTCCTGCCTCTATTACAATCACTGGAATAAAACATCTCCTGGACCAAATACACAAGATTGAGAAAGTTTAAATTTAATAATAATCATGTAAAATGCCCCACAGTGAAAAACCTGCTTATAATACATGTTGAGATAAATAAACGTTTAACCTTTTGACTAAATTTAAAGTGTAGCAATAAAAATGGCTTAGTAGATTGCAAAACAGACAAGAAAAAGAACTCAGCCTCTGCTGTTTGAGTCAAGTTTTTCTCCAGAAACTTCATTAACAGAAGAAGCAGTGCTGATGCTCAGCACTATTTCATGCTTTGGCTGTGTCCACCCACAGAGGCATAAGTAGATTTTTATTAGACATAGATTAGATAAACTGAAAATATTCTGGGCTGTCTGTCAAAGAAAAGTGTCAAAAATCATTACATTACAAGAAGAAGAAGTGTTGAGTAGATGCCATAAAAATGACTATAACATTCAAATCAGCATTAAAGCCTACACATGATAACAAGATTTTACCCCTACAGTTGCCAATATTTGCCTTAATAAGTGAATAATATCAACTGAACAATTGGGAAGGGTAACAACTAGGTAAAGGAATCTAAAAACAGTTATGTAGGTTCAAATTCAGAGACAGTGTTTAGATAATTGACCAGTGCTTCATATGTTACTCCCCATTAATTAAGACATTGTAGATTATTGAAGATGTTAATGAAACCTGGGAAATTATCAACAGCAACCTGCTTTTCAAGTTGAGTATTACCAAAACCTGAAAGGCAATGGAAAAAAAATAATAAATTAGTGAACCAATGATGTAAGAAATTGGGTAATATGTCTCACATGTTGTAACAACACCCAAAAGCTCAAAGTAAATTGGTGGAGTAAGATTTAGCGTGCAAACAAGAAAAACAAAAACAGGAGTCCCTATTCTTATATCAGATAAAATGATTTTAAATCACTAAAAATTAAGAAGAACAAAGAAAGACATCACATAATAATAGAAGGTACAGTCCAACAAGAAGACTTAACTATTATATACACACACACATACACACACACATATGTCCCCGACATTGGAGCAGCCAATTTATAAAACAAGTTTTTCTTGGCCTTCAAAAAGACTTAGACAACGACCCAATCATGTTGGAAGACTTTAAAACTCCACTGACAGCATTAGACATATCATTGAGGCAGAAAACTAACGAAGAAATTCTGCACTTAAACTTGACCTATGGCCAAATGGACCTACTAAACATCTACAGAACACTCTACCCAACAACCAGAGAAATCAATACCAAGTATATTTCTCAAAACTACAGAAATTCATGGAAATTAATCAACTTACTACTGAATAACTCATAGGAGAAGATCAAATTTAAGGCAGAAAAAAAAAAAAATGTTCTTCAAAATCCGTAAAAGTAGGGACACAATGTACTAGAACCTCTGGGAGGCAGCTAAAGCAGTGTTAAGAGGAAATGTATAGCACTAAATGCCTTCATCAAAAAATTAGATCTCAACTTAACATTCTAACTTTGCACCTAAAGGAAATAGGGGGAAAAATATCTCAACCCCAAAGCTAGCAGAAGAAAAAGAAATAACTAAACCAGAGAAGAACTGAAAGAAATTGAGATGCAACAATCTATACGAAAAAATCAAATGAAACACGAGTTGGTTCTTTGAAAAAATAAACAAGAGTGATATATTGCTAGCTAGATGAATAAACAAAAAAAGAGAAGATACAAATAAGTACACTCAGACAGACAAATGTGACAACTGATTCTACAGAAAAACAAAAGATTCTCAAAAAATGCTATGAACACAAATTACAAAATCTAAAAGAAATGGATACATTTCTAGAAAAGCAATCTACCACGGTTGAGTCAGGAAGAGATTGAAACCCTAAATAGAACAATATCAAGCTCTGAAATTGAATCAGTAATAAAAATTCTACTGACCAAAAAAAAGCCCTAGACCAGATGGAATCACAGATGAATTCCACCAGATGTACAAGGAAGAACTCGTACAATCCTACAAAACTATTTGAAAAAATTGAGAAGTGGCTCCTCCCTAACTCATTCTATGATCGCAGCATCAACCTAATACCAACATTGGGCAGAGACACAATGAAAAAAGAAACTTCAGGGTGATATCCATGATGAACATAGATGCAAAATTCCTGCACAAAACACTAAAAAATGGAATTCAGAAGTACATAAATAAGTTAATACACCACAATCAAGTAGGCTTTATTCATGGGATACAAGACTGGTTCATTAGACACAAATCAACAAATGTGATTTACAACATAAACACAATTACAAACAAAACCATAAGGCCATTTCAACAGATTCAGAAAAAGCTTACCATAAAATCCAACATCTCTTCATCATAAAAATCTTCAACAAACTAGGCATCAAAGAACATACTGCAAAATAATAAGGGCCATCTATGACAAGCACACAGCCAATATCATACTGAAGTGGCAAAAGCTGGAACAACTCCTCTTGAGAAATGGAACAAGAGTAGGATGCCTCTCTTATCACTAATACTCATTATAGTGCTGGAAGTCCTAACCAGAGCAGTCAGGCAAGAGAAGGAAATAAAAGGTATCCAAATTGGAAAAGAAGAATTCGAACTCTCTCCCTTTGCTGACAATACAATTCTATGCTGAGAGAAGCCTAAAGACTCCACCAAAAGGCTTCTAGAACTGATAAATAACTTTAGTAAACTTGCAGGATACAAAATCAACATTCAAAAATTAGTAGCATTTCTATACACCAATAATGTCCAGGCAGAGAGTCAAATCAACAATACAATGCTACTTACAATAGCCACAAAGAAAATGAAATACCTAGGAATACAGCTAACCAAGGAGGCGAAAAATCTCTACAAAAAGAACTATAAAACCCTGCTGAAAGAAATCAGACATGACACAAATGAATGGAAAAATAATCCAAGCTCATGGATTGGAAGAATTAATATTGTTACAATGGTCATACCACCCAAAGCAATTTACAGATTCAATGCTATTCCTATCAAACATCGTTCTTCACAGCATTAGAAAAAATTATTCCAAAATTCATACGGAACCAAGAAAGAGCCCAAATAGCTAAAACAACCATGAACAAAAAGAACAAATCCAGAGGTATTGCACTACGCATCTTCAAACTATAATATGCTATAAGGCCACAGTAGCCAAAATAGCATGGTACTGGTACTAAAACAAACACATAGACAAATGGAACAGAATAAATAAATAGAACTCAAAAATAATGCCACACACTTACAACTGTCTGATCTTTGACAAGGCTGACAAAAACAAGCAATGGGAAAAGTAGTCCCTATTCAATAAATGGTGCTGGGATAACTGGCTAGCCATATGCAGAAGAATAAAACTGGACCCTCACGCCTGTGATCCCAGCACTTTGGGAGGCCGAGGCGGGGGGATCACGAGCTCAGGAAATCGAGACCATCTGGCTAACATGGTGAAACCCCGTCTCTACTAAAAATACAAAAAATTAGCTGTGGTGGCGGGTGCCTGTAGTCCCAGCTACCGGGGAGGCTGAGGTAGGAGAATGGCGTGAACCCGGGAGGCAGAGCTTGCAGTGAGCCGACATAGTACTCCAGCCTGGGCAACAGAGCGAGACTCTGTCTAAAATCAAAAAACTGGACCCCCATCTTTCACCAAAAAATAACTCAAGACGAATTAATGTTTTATATGTAAAACCTCAAGCAATAAAAAAANGAGAAAATATTTGCACACTATGCATTTAACAAAGGTCTAATAGCCAGATTTTATGAGGAGCATAAACACATCGACCAGCAAAAAACAAATATTTCCATATAAAAATGGGCAAAGTACATGAACAGACACTTCTCAAAAGAAGACTTACAAACCACCAACAAATATGAAAAACTGCTCATCATCATGAATCATTAGAGAAGTGCAAACCAAAACCACAATGAGATATCATCTCATACCAGTCAGAGTGGCTGTTATTAAAATGTCAAAAAGCAAATACCAGAAACACTTGCTGACAAGGCTGGGGAGAAAAGAAAACATTTATCCACCGTTTGTGGGAATGTAAATTAGTCCAGCCACTGTGGAAGAAAACCTGGGCAATATCATTCAGGACATAGGCATGGACAAAGATTTCATGACTGAAACACCAAAAGCAATGGCAGCAAAAGCCAAAATTGACAAATGGGATCTAATTAAAGACCTTCTGCACAGCAAAAGAAACTATCATCAGAGTGAACAGGCAACCTACAGAATAGGAGAAAATTTTTGCAATCTATACATCTGACAAAGGTCTAATATCCAGAATCTACAAGGAACTTAGACAAATTTACAAGAAAAAAAAAACCCCATCAAAAAGTGGGCAAAGGATATGAACAGACACTTCTCAAAAGACATTTATGCAGCCAACAGACATATGAAAAAATGCTCGTCATCACTGGTCATTAGAGAAATGCAATCAAAACCACAGTGAGATACCATCTCGCACCAGTTAGAATGGTGATCATTAAAAACTCAGGAAACAACAGATGCTGGAGAGATTGTGGAAAAATAGGAATGCTTTTACACTGTTGGTGGGAGTGTAAATTAGTTCAACCATTGTGGAAGACAGTGTGGCAATTCCTCAAGGATCTGGAAACAGAAATACCATTTGACAACAATCCCACTACTGGGCATATAGGCAAAGGATTATAAATCATTCCACGATAAAGATACATGCACAGGTATGTTTATTGCAGCACTATTCACACTAGCAAAGACTCGGAACCACCCAAATGTCCATCAATGACAGACTGGATTTAAAAATGTGGCACATGTACACCATAGAATACTATGCAGCCATAAAAAAGGATGAGTTCGTATCCTTTGCAAGGACATGGATGAAGATGTAAATGGAAACCATCATTCTCAGCAAACTATCAAAAGATCAGAAAACCAAACACCACATGTTCTCACTCATAAGTGGGAGTTGAACAATGAGAACACATGGACACAGGAAGGGGAACATCACACACTGGGGCCTTTGTGGGGTGGAGGGCTAGGCGGGTGATAACATTAGGAGAAATACCTAACGTAGGTGATGGGTTAATGGGTGAGCAAACCACCATGGCACGTGTATGTATACCTATGTAACAAAACTGCACATTCTGCACATGTAACCCAGAACTTAAAGTACAATAAAAAAGAAGAAAGGAAAGAAAGAAAGAAGGAAAGGAAAGGAAAAGAAAGGAATATTAGTTTATGGCCCTCAGACCCTTTCAAGAGCATTTCATGTGCTATATAAAGATTTGACAACGGTTGATCTACCACAAAAAAAAAAGGGGCGGGGGGTTAGAAACTACAGATACTGGAGAGGATGTGGAGAAATAGGAACAGTTTTACACTGTTGGTTGGAGTGTAGCTTAGTTCAACCATTGTGGAAGACAGTGTGGTGATTCCTCAAGGATCTAGAACCAGAAATACCATTTGACCCAGCAATCCCATTACTGGGTAATATATACTCAAAGGATTATCAATCATTCTACTATAAAGACACATGCACATGTATGTTTATTGCAGCACTTTTCACAACAGCAAAGATTTGGAACCAACCCAAATGACCATCAATGATAGACTGGATAAAGAAAATATGGCACATGTACACCATGGGATGTTATGCAACCATAAAAAAGTATGAGTTCATGTCCTTTGCAGGGACATGGATGAAGCTGGAAACCATCATTCTCAGCAAACTAACACAAGAATAATAAACCAAACACTGCATGTTTTTACTTATAAGTGGGAGTTGAACAATGAGAACACATGGACACAAGGTGGGGAACATCACACACTGGGGCCTGTCAGGGGATGGGGGCCTAGGGGAGGGATAGTATTAGGAGAAATACCTAATGTAGATGATAGGTTGATGGGTGCAGCAAATCACTATGGCACGTCTATACCTATGTAACAAACCTGAATGTTCTGCACATGTACCCCAGAACTTAAAGTATAATTTAAAAAAGAAAAGAAAATACGCTATTCCTGTTTACCACTATATAGGTGTCAATAAGTTACAAAATTATGGTTATTGATCAAGACATTTTTCTTCAATAAACTGGCTATGTAGGGTGTTATGAAATTAGAAAAAAATATGTGCCAACTTGGTGTTTTTATTTTTCTTCATTCATCTGCTTTCTATTTGTACGATAAGGAAGAGCAGAGCTATCCATAGATGATCATGGTCCCCTCTTGCATTTAGGAGTTACGAGCTTGATACTTCACAATAACCCTTAGACAAATAGGAGATGGATACATAGTATGATCTCAAAGTGCATCATGATGAAAAGTAATGGCTCCACCTCTCACAAGCTGTGAAATTAAGGGCAATTGTTATAACCTCTCTGAACCTCTGTTACTTCCTTTGTAATGCCTACCTCCTAGGATTTTTGTGTGCAATCAATTAGATAAAGGTTGTTAAAATTTTAGTACAGTGTCTTCCTTTGGAAAAATGCTTAATAAATGGTAGTTTATATTATCATTATTATATAAAACCAGTAAGAGAGACAGGACCTGAAGGAAAGGACAGTAAGTACAACTTAACCTAGTGAAATGTTAACAACAGAAGTAAAAAGCATTGCAGGAGTTCATAGTAAAGCAGAACCATTCTCCAGAGATGCTTTTCTTGAGATGTTGCTAGTTAGTTGGGCCTCAAAGACAGGGGAAAACTTAAAACACAGATAAGGGAAGGAGAATATACCATGTAGGGTGAAAGCTGAGGTTCTGAGGCACAGGCACATGATGTGTTTGGCAGTGTGGCCAGGAGACTCTTGAGGAATATCTTGGGACCTGCAATTGAAACAGTAGGTAGAAATAAGATAGAGGGAGGCTATAAATGCCAAAGCAAAGAGTTGGATATATTTAAACACTGAAAAATGAAGTGAAGTTTCCTAAACCCAGAATTTTAAACAAGTGTATTTATGTACACTGCTAAGTTAGTTGATGCACATTTTCAAAAATTACTTCATTACATTTCTCAGATTGCATCTCTATTTTTAAAAAGCTATTCAAAAAAGCTTACTCTTGGCCGTTCGTGGTGGCTCACACCTGTAACTCCAGCACTTTGGGAGGCTGAAGCAGGTGGATCACGAGGAGTTAGAGACCAGCTTGGCCAATGTGATGAAACCCTGTCTCTACTAAAAATACAAAATTTAGCCAGGCGTGGTGGTGGGCACCTGTAATTCTAGCTACTTGGGAGGCTGAGGCAGGAGAATAGCTTGAAACCAGAAGGCAGAAGTTGCAGTGAGCCGAGATCGCCCAGTGCACTCCAGCCTGGGCAAAATAGCTAAACTCTGTCTCAAAAACAAACAAACAAAAAACAAAACAGCAACAACAAAAAAGCCTACTCTTGCTGGCTCTAAAAATAGCAATTTATGCAGTCCACAAAACCTAGCACATAGTAAGTATTCAACACATGGTTCATAAATTTTCAATGAATTTTGGTCATTGATAATAACGAAAAATAAAGATGTGTATATAAAATGTTATAACCCCAGGCATTATGCTTTCCAATAATTTCAACTTTCTCTACTCCAGCAGCCAACAAGGAGGAAAAACTGAGTAATTAGAATTCACCTCTTCTCCCTTCTACTGGACATGCTTTGGAGCAGTGGAAAAGCAAAAAAGCAGGGATGATGGGGAGAGGTGAAGTCAGTAAATGACAAAAAAGCAAGTTACAAATTGAATAATCACTCTCTAAGTAATACAAGTTGTACAGTATTATGGATAATTACCATTTCAGAAGTACTTTAACAATGAATATCATATGCAAACAGCTATTACTTGCATAGTTGTAAAGATTAGGTTCATTTCCTAATCTCCCCTAATGGCACTTATTGTACAGCTAAAACTAATGTATGTGTGACACAGGGCTGAGGTCCTCCTTTAATGTCAAGTATACAACTGGGATATGACAGTTCATCCTGTGTTAAGTACTACTGGGAGACAATAAACAGTAAGAGGATTATTGCATAGGCACAGAAGCCAAACTTCTGGCTCAAGACTTGACTCCACCACCAACTAGTTTTGACCTAATGTAAAGTTCCTTATCCACTCTGTGCCTGAGTTTCTCATCTGGAAAAGGTGAATAATAGTAGTATCTTCCTATAAAGTATACATAAGTTCACATATGTAAAACACTTGGGAAGAATGTCAAGAACATGATAAAAGTCAATGAAAGTTAGCTATTATCATTCACTGGGTAAATGAATGACAAGAATTGATAGAGCAGGAAGCAATTGCCTCTATATAGGAAAAAGTGTAAAAGTCAGGGAAGACTTCAAAGAAAAGGTAATGGTTAAGCCTGAAGGTTTGTTATGAAGGAATGGTGGAAGAGTAATTCAGGCAGGGAAATGGAAGTACCTGGTACATTCCAAGTGGGGAATAGACCTTTATTCCAGAAGTGGTGGAAAATGAACCCAGAACCTTAAGAGGTTGGGATGAAGATTTGTAAGAGCTTCAGAATTCTTTAAACTTCAGGTAATTGAAGATTTTGAAGGTTTTTAAACTTGAAAGAGACTTGACTAGGCCTCATATTTAGAAGGAACCTGGGCAGCCACTCAAGCTAAATGTGAGGTAACTGTAGCAGCCAGACTCATTGAAGTCGGCAAGTACACTATGAGGCTATCACTGCTAGTTATTTAAATATTATAAACAAAAGATCAAGAAGTTTTAGTTATCTACGCAACCAATAACAGGCTACTAACAGGCATAGCTAAGTCTTCAAACATTCAGATCTCTTGGGGGCCAAAGTTCTCCTTCTTTCCACAAACACCTGCCTCCCTCCTGAGTCTGTTCTATGGCATCAACCTAAGACAATCAGTCAACAATGAGAACCTGAATAAAGGTGTCTACAGTGTGGATGAAGAGGGATGATTGCTTACAAAGACACCTGAGGTCTGCAATTTAGAGATGTTTTGAACAGGGGCTTTGTGAAAATGCAAGATGTTAAAAACAATTCTAAAATTTCCTAGCACAAATAATACAGTTTTCAGTATAGAAGAGAGGTGTTTGGTGAGAAAGATTGAAGATTTTGTAGGCTTAAAGTGCCCGTGGGACATCTATTTGGAATGATCTAGTTTTCAGGTAGAAGTAGAGCTTGAAGCTCTGCAGAGGTTAGCCTGCAGAAAGACTTCTGAGATACCAAGCATTAGGTGATAGCTGGGAATACAGAAAGAGAAGTTTGCACAGGGAAAACACATGAAAGAGTAGGAGAAAGAGAAAATGAGTTTTGTGACACTGGATTAAGTTTTTAGTCTCTGAAAAGCCAGTAAGTCGAATCCTTATAACAGTTACTTGAGTGTGCCAAACTACTGAGCTCTCATAATCCCCGTTAACGACAGACGTTTTTCAGTTCTTGACTGTATTCCGAGCAGTCAAATGTATTGAAAACATGCAAGTCATTGCCTTCCAAACTTATCAAACACACCTTTTATAGAGTTCATTGACCATCAAAATCTCTCAACAAGAAAAAAAGCTAGAATTACAATATTTAAACATAGACAAATAATTTGTGTACAAAATAGGAGTTCTGCAACATTATTTGTCAGGCTGGAACACAGATTCAGCTCTCCTGATTTGCACTCAAGAACATTATCCAATGGAGTGACTGCATCTGTTGACACAATGTGCATCTGTCCCTCCTTGGGACTGAAATGAAACCAAATCAGCTCACACTGCTGTCTTGATAGCTCTAAAATTATAATTGCTATTTAATCACTACTAAATTGGACTTGGCCTTGAATTCTTGGCAAGTGTTTTTATTACATTAGTAATAGACTGAACTTCTCTTTCTTCTGTCTCTTCTGCCAAACATTCTGTAATGACAGTACACAAAATATTATTTTTGTAAAATGTGACTACAGTGTAAGGCAAATAAGGTTATAGTTAAGTAGGTTCTTTTTATTTAAGATAAACAATGATATCATTAAGCATCATGATAATGTAAAACTAAATGACAAGTGTAATCCTGATGAAAATTGTTTTCCAACTAAAATTCCTTTTTGAATGGCAAATCAACCTCACTAATATATAACATGTAAATTATGAAACTAAAATACATCTCACATTTGTGTTTAAATTATATTAGATTGATTTCTGCTCTACAAACACATTATGTTGCTACCAGCTTCCTTGGTAATTATATTCTTACAGCCAGTGAGAAAAAAGCATTTCTACATTCTAATAAAGAACAATAAAAATTATGATTTGATTGTGCATTTTGATACCTATTTAGGAATAGTAAATAGCAAATTATTAACAAATAATTTATTTTAAATTAGGATATATTTTAACTGCATTAAAGCATAAAAAACTAAATTATAATGTTGGCTGAGTCACTTTAACTTCTAGTCTTTAGCTTTTTCAACCATATAACAAATGATTTCTTAAAATAATTACAAAGTTCTTTCTATTTATAATATTTTAATGTGAAGTGGCAATACCAAGGCATAGTACTGAAGAAACTTTAGATTCAATTTCCAGGATCACTCAAGACCACTCCCAAAGAACGTACCAACAGGAACAATGGTCAACTAAGCAAGTGCCAAGTTCAATGTCGAGTTCACCATGCACCCATCTAGCAAATTGCTGCCCCAACCTTCTCTGATGCAGATATTCTAGAGTGGAACTGCTCATACTTCTTAATCTTTAGTTTAAACATTTTTTACATGTAATGATAAAGCTTGTACTAAAACAAATATTTGTCAATCGAGGGGCATTTTAAAGCACACCTTCATAATCAGAAAAGATAAAGGGCCATTTTTTTTTCTATAATACAAGACAACTGAAAGAAATGTGATAATATTCCTTCTACTATGCACATTTTGAATTTTCATCATTCCAAGAGTAGACCTACATTTGTGGTTTAAAGTTTTACTGTGTTTCCTATGAGGAAACAGGAGTTCCACTAACAAGTCTTTCTTTTCAAGGTCACTGACACATGCCATTGAAGCACTTGGGAGATAATTCTGCATTTGATTTCAGAGACAGAAGTTAAACTAAAATAAGCATATTGAGATGCACTAGATGCTAAATGATTTGCTCAGGTTCTGTAACTAGGAAACTTGAATTAGCTAGCGCCCCAGGAACTGAGATATTAAAGTTGTAATATAAAAAGCTCTGCTTATGACTTTGCCCTGATGACTTGTCACTCATATGCCAAAAAAGCCCATTTGGAAATGCACACCAGGGCATGGGCAATAAGTAATTAACTGTGCTTTACCTAAAATCTTTTATTATACAAGTCAGAAACTCTGTTTCCCAATGACATTAACTTACTTGAAATGAATAATACATGGCAAGAAATTGGTCCCTGCAGTTCAGAAAGGGGATTTGACTCTGTTTTAGTAGATTGTTCAGACAAGGCAAAGGTAATTCTCATTAAAGTTTTGAGCATGTAGTCATAGACCAATGAGACACAGAATAATTACATGTACCTCCCAAAAGACAAAGAACATTAATAATATTACCTCACACACATCTCAAGGATCAGGCCTGAAGGAAGTGATTATAGCATATAACAATTTTCTCCAAATGTCCCTTCAAGAGATCTGATTAAATTTCATCATATGCTGAGATATTCTTTCCTTTCATATATTTTGAAAAGGTACTGAGTATATAACAAATTTATGGGAAGATGAAGACAAAGGTCGAAATATTTTTTGTCCTTTTCTAAGGTAAATTCATTCGGTTATTAAATATCTAATATATTTATTTTGTCATAAAACATCTAATATATTTACTTAAGTGACATCTAAATACATTTTTTTAATGGGCAACTGCTAAAAAAAATCAAACTGAATACTATTTTCTATCATGGCTAACCTATCTGACTGCTTTCTTTGAACACTATATTGACAAACCTAAGCATATCTTAGTGTTAAAAGACTTCTATAATGAGAGTGTTCTATAATGCTCACTTTGCTGTTTTAGCATATCTAAACTGCTTACAACATTTTCATTGAAGTTTTGAACAGTTATTCAGCAATTAAAATAGATCATATATGGACACATCCATTTCTTATAAATTAATATGTACTTTTTACAAGAAAAAATGTTTCTGCTTTTGTGCAATAATACTTTATATAAATATTAATGCACATGAGAAAATAAGAAAATAGTATAAAAGATTAGATTTTAATAAAATATGTTCTTTAGATATTCTTCATAATTTACTCTTTTTTAAAGTGAATCTTCTAAAATTTGTCACAACAGTAATAAATTTTTACTAAGGATCTCAGAGAGAACTAACACCCCAAACTATAACTTCATTGCTTTTTTAAGAAATCAAAAGTGATAAGGCACAAACCTCTCATACAGCCTCCTGAAGACAAAGACTTCCTACAGTTGTTCTTCATAGCTGTTACTCTAATAAAGGTATTTAATACTTGTTGGTAATATCGATGGCCACATTTTAAGTCATAATATTTTGGTTTTCATTTTCTAAGAGGAAGGAAGAATGTTAATATAAATAAGTACATAGATAGGTAGATAGGGGTGTGTGTGTGCGTGTGTGTGCATGTTATATGTTCTCAATCTCTTGTTTAGTTTTTTGCCATTGGGTAGTCAAATTAAATTACTTTAATGTTTTCTTTTCCAATACAGTGACCAAATGAAAGGCTTACTAGACCAAATGCAGAAAAATCACTTTAAAATACTGTGTAAACTGCAGATCAAAGTATTTATATTCACCAAACCATACCACTCAACTAATCTCTTATCCTTATGCATGAGCTAAACTCAATTCAGCAATGAAGACTATGTCTCTCAGTCTTACACTATCCAATGTTTCAAAGTCAATTCAAGCCAGGTGGTTTATAGGCTATACAAGTTAATAGTAAATACAGATAGAATGAATTCATTACATCATTTGGTCCTGGAGAGTGGCATCCTGCTATGGGAGCACAGGATATAAGACAGCACAGAGGGAACCCAGATACGTGGTCACACAGGAGAAAAGAGCAGTTTATTAATTTCACAAAACACCCAGGTTAGTAGCTGTTAATTCCTTAATGTGAGAACCTACCATTGGAAATTCTAATATCTACTTAGAATGACTTCATAATTTTAGAAGCAAAACAGAAATAATGGTTACATCCTCCTATTATCAGATATATTATTGCTTGAGTGTAAAAATATTGAAACATTGGTACACAACTTACCAAGTACAAATAGATGAACGGGAGTCTTGGTTAATTGTTAGGAAGAGATATTCCAAATGTCTGTGTGTAAGCATATTTCTAGGCCATTCTAAACTGGCACTGTTTTAGTAGAAACTAATAAATGACAAGTAGTAATTGTTTTTCATTTTGAATATGTGGACATATATCATGTCCACCTCTGAATCATTATGGCTGAGTTTAGTACAATTAGTTTATTCCTATTCTCCCTTATCTAAAAAAGAGGTAAAATGTAAAAACTTTAGTCAACCAAATAAACAGACTTTGGGGTCAGACAAACAATTTAAATTTTAAATTAGGTCAGTGAAATGCACAAAAAGATTTCACTCTTACAATCTCAGCTGTATAGATATCTGTTCTAGTGCTGAAATACTCAACTATCTCAAATACTCAACTTCAGCTCAGGTAGAGAACTTCCTTTTCTGCCGAAAACATCTCAAAAGTACGTTATGCAGCTTTAAACTTTTGATAAAGTTTAAAGCTAATCTGCTTAATTAGCAGCAAAGAGTTAATCAAAGTAGTTCTCAAGCCTCAGTGGATAAGACTCCTCCCAAGAGCTGATTACCAGGATAGTTTTGTGGGTCTTACCCTGAGAGATTCTGATTCAGTTGGTGTGGATTTGTGTTCAGGAATTTGCTTTTAATCAGTACCCAAATTGCTAGTGATGCTGGGGGCACATTTTGAGAAGCACTTATGTAAAAGGCAGAAACCAAAATCTGAGTAACTCCTGCAATATCCATCTACTTATGTTGTTACCGAAATTGCTTATATTTGAAGTTGTTGAAGGATATTAAAACAATGAGAAACATTTGTGAAAAGCACAATAACCTATCCAATGTTTACTCTGACATGGATAAGGTTCTCAAAGCCTTCCTGTTTCTTTTTTCTCTCTCTCCTCCTATGTCCATACATACACACATGTACATACATACACACACACACATATATATATAATTTATTGATTTTTCTATTTAAAATTAAAGTAAATCATAAACCTCAACTTTCACAATTCTTAATATGGGGATTTATAGGTTAAAAAGTACTATTTGAGCAGTTGACTTTTGTCTATTAATACCAATGGCAATGACCTAGAAAGTAAAACATGTAAAAATATACATTGGAAGGCAAAAAAGAGTACTCGTCAAATTTTGAAAGCTTTAAATAGCTATTATTTGGGAGTGCGAAGATGGAAACAGACAAAGGGTTTTATGCCAACAAATATTACAATTTAGATGAAATAATTACATTCACACAGAACTTACAAAGACTGACATAAGAAAAAAATAAAATCTGAATTTCCCTATATTTATAATTAATTCAATGTAAATTAAACATTTTTCCACAAAAAAACTTCAGGTACAAAGGCGTAAACAATTTATTCTAACCAAACATGTAAGCAGAAATTAGGCATATCTTAAAAAATCACTTTGAAAACAAAAACAATGAAACCACTTAGGTTTATAATATCAGCATAATTTTGATAACAATCACAGAAAGCCATATCAAGAAATTTACAAACAAATCTCGCCAAGAACATACGTACAAACATCTTAAACACTGTATTGGCAAACAATTTAGTAAGATGTAAGATAGAAAAATATCATGACAATATTTGGTTTATTTTTAAAACACAAGGCAATTTTAGCATTTGAAAATCAATGTATGTCATAGCACTAATATTCTAAAAGAAAAAATACTTGACCATCCAAATTTGATAGTGTGCATGACAAAACTAAATTAAGAGGAAGAAGATTATTATTAATCTGATGAGACTCTTTTAAAACTGCATTGTACTTAAAGAGAAAATATTAAAAACTTTTCTCCAAGATTGGGATTGAGTGTTATTATAGCTCTTTCTATGTTATATTGAAGACACAATAAGATAATAAAAACAAATGGTTGGAAAACAAAGGTATCTATAGTTATTCACAGATACATCCAACAGATTATTGAATAGACTCAATAGATTATTTTACAATAGCATCAAATATATCTTATCTTTAGGAACAAATCTAACAAAAGATGTGTTTGCTCACTACAAAAGATTTAGAGAAATTAAATAAAACCTGAATAAATAGAAGAATATATGATATTAGTGGATTCAGACAATATTATAAAGATTTCAGTTTTCTCTAAATTGAGATATAGATTAAATTCTGTTCCCATAACATTACCAATGGAATTTTTATGAAAATTGACAGGCTGATTTTAAATTCTGGGTAAAAACACAAGGGTAAAACTTCAAAGACTGAAAATACCAAGTGTCAGTGACAACCACTTTGGAAAATTATTTATCAGAACAGACTAAAATGGGAAATAAACACATCCTATAACTCAGCAATTCTATTCTTAGGTGTATACTCAAAGATATACAAGACTGCACATACAAGAATGTTACTTAGTAAGAACAAAACCCTGGAAAAAAATCCAAGTGATGATCAAAATTTGAATGGACGAATAATTTGTATTACATTTTTATAATGAAATTCTTTATAGCAATAAAAATAAACAAACTTCTACACACAGTAACATGGATAAATCTCATCATGTTGAGCAAGGAAGCCAGACACATTACAAAATAGCACATACTATGTTATTTATGTAAAGTTTTAAATGAAGAAAAATTAATCAGTATGCTGTAAGTCAAAATAGTGGTTATCTTTAGGTGTTACAGGAATAAAGGCAAGACCCTCCAGGGTGTTAGTTTTCTTTTGCCTAATCTGGATGGTTTAAATGGGTAGGTTCACATTGCAAATATCTCTCAAGCTGTACACTTGATTTATATACTTTTCTGAATATATTATATACTTCAGTAAAAGCATTTATTTGAAAATATTACAATACTATTAATAAATAATTTAAAATAGTATTTTAATAGTAAATATTAA
>NW_016820251.1:1837261-1842219 GCF_001698545.2 Rhinopithecus bieti | reverse complement strand
GATATTTAGTAGTAAATATTGAATATTTACTATTAAAATAATATAAATTATTTTTTAATTTTTGAATCACATTTAGACTTGGTTGTAATTATTCAGCCCTACCTTTTAAAATCTGCATCCAATATAAATGAGTATAATTATTGCATATATTGTGACTATGAAATAATTACACTCATAAGTATTGACCATGGAAATCATTTTAATTTCTTCAAAGTTACATTACACATTGGGAAGGCTATGTAATATAGTTGTTAAAAAGGCTGGTTCTGTAATAAGTTTACATAAATTTAAACCTGAGTTCATGATTTACTAAAATGTGATTTTGGGAAAGCTATTTAAACTCTTTGTGCAAAAGAGAGATTCTGGCCGGGTGCGGTGGCTCACACCAGTAATCCCAACACTTTGGGAGGCTGTGTTGAGTTCAGGAGTTCAAAACCAGCCTGAGCAACACAGTGAGACTCTGCCTCTACAAGAAAAAATAAATCAATCAGCCAGGCATGACTTTCATCACTTCTTCTCAAATAGTACTGGCAGTCCTATGTCCTAGGACTAGTCCCATGTCCTATGTCCTTTATCTACTTCTATCCAACAAGATAAAGATAAAGAAATAAAGGACATCCAAATTGGTAAAGAGGAAGTCCAACTGTTGCTGTGCATTAATGATATGATCGTATACCTAGAAAACCTTAAAGACTCATCCGCAAAGCTCCTAGATCTGATAAATGAATTCAGTAAAGTATCAAGGTACAAATATCAATATACACAAATCAGTAGCACTGCTATACACCAACAGCAACCAAGTTGAGACTCAAATCAAGAATTCAACCCCTTTTACAACAGCTGCATAAAAGGTAAAATACTTAGCCAAAGTATACCTAACCAAAGAGGTGAAAGATTTCTACAAGGACAACTACAAAACACTGCTGAAAGAAATCGTAGACAACACAAACAAATGGAAACACATCCCATGCTCATGGATTAGTAGAATCAATATTGTGAAAATAACAATACTATCAAAAACAATCTATAAATTCAATGCAATTCCTATCCAAACACCATCAACATTCCGCACAAAACTATAAAATAAAATTCTAAAATTCAAATGGAATCAAAAAAGAGCCCACACGGCCAAAGCAACATTAAGCAGAAAGAACAAATCTGGAGGCATCATATTACCCAAATTCAAACTATACTACAAGGCTATGGTTACCAAAACAGCATGGTACTCATATAAAACCAGACACATAGACCAATGGACCAGAATGGAGAGCCTAGAAATAAAGCCAAGTACTTACACACAACTGATCTTTAACAAAGCAAACAAAAACATAAAGCAAGGAAAGGACACCCTATTCAACAAATGGTGCTGAAATAATTGGCAAGCCACATGTAGAAGAATGAAGCTGGATTCTCATCTTTCACATCATACAAAAATCAACTCAAGATGGATCAAAGACTTAAATATAAAACCTGAAACCATAAACCATAAAAATCCTAGAAGGTAGCATTGGAAAAACTCTTTTAGACACTGGCTTAGGCAAAGACTTCATGACCAAGAATCCAAAAGCAAATGCAACAAAAGCAAAGATAAATAGATGGGACTTAATTAAGCTAAAAGGTTTCTGCACAGCAAAAGGAATAATCACCAGAGTAAACAGACAACCCACAGAGTGGGTGAAAATATTTGCAAACTATGCATCCAACAAATAACTAATATTCAGAATCTACAAGGAACTCAAACAAATCAACAAGTAAAAGCAAATAGTTGCATCAAAAAGTGGGCTAAGGACATGAACAGACAATTCTCAAAAGAAGATATACAAATGGCCAACAAATATGGAACATACTCAACATCACTAATTATCAGTGAAATGCAAGTCAAAACCACAATGCATTACAACCTTACTCCTGCAAGAATGTCCATGATTAAAAAATCAAAAATAATAGATGCTGGCATGGCTGTGGTGAAAGTGGAACACTTTTACGCTGCAGGTAGGAACGTAAACTAGTACAACCACTATAGAAAACAGTATGGAGTTTCCTTAAAGAACTAAAAGTAGAACCACCATTTGATCCAGCAATCCCACTGCTGGGTATCTACCCAGAGGAAAATAAGTCATTATATGAAAAACATACTTGAACATGCATGTTTATAGCGCACAATTTGTGATTGCAACAATATGGAACCAGCTCAAATGCCCATTAATCAACAAGTAAATAAAGAAAATGTATACATATATACATATATATGTATATATACACATATATATGTATGGATGGATACACACACACACACACACACACACACACACACACACACACCATGCAATACTACCCAGCCACATAAGGGAATGAAATAATGGCATTCACAGTAACCTGGATGGAGCTGGAGACCATTATTGTAAGTGAAGTAACTCAGGAATGGGAAACCAAATATCACATGTTCTCACTTATAAGTGGGAACTAAGATACGATGTTGCAAAGGTGTAGATTGATATAATGGACTCTGAGGACTTGCAGGAAGAGTAGGAGGGAGGTGAGAAATAAAAGACTACACAATGGGTGCAGTGTGCACTGCTTAGGTGATGGGAGCACCAAAATCTCAGAAATTGCACCTAAAGAAGTTATACATGTAACCAAACACCAACTGTTCCCCCAAAAATCTACTGAAATAATAATAATAATATAAAATAAATTAGCCAGGCATGGTAGTGCATGCTTGTAGTCCAAGCTTGGGAGGCTGAAGCTGAGGGATCACTTGATTCCAGGGGGTAAAGGCTGCAGTGAGCAATGATCATGCCACTGCACTTCAGCCTGGACAACAAAGCAAGACCCTGTCCCCTCTGTTCCCCTAAAAAAAAAAAAAAAAACAGAGACAGATTTTTCTTTTCTTCATCTTTAAAATAAGAATGATAATATTACCTACACCAAATATATTTGTGAAGATTAAGTGACAGAATACATTTAAAACCCTGAAAGCAATAGTTATGCATATCAAGTGTATGATAAATGATAGTGCAAGATGAGAGATACAAAAAATCTAGTCTTTCCTATAATTAAAAAATTAGCAACTATGTATACATGCATGGATTAGTATGTAATCATACACTTCCTTCCCCTATAGTTGAAAGGACATAGACATAATAACATCCAAGAACAACAAGCAAACCCAGCACCCAGATCTTGGTGTCTAATATCTTTCTGCAATAAAAGGAATCACAGATTCTTAGGAGAAATGGCTGATTCTAGGACTGGAGCAACAAATACACAAGATGAGCCTGGAGCATCCTGTAGTGCCAGAAAGTGAAGAAGTGCTCAATGAAACCCCACAATGATGGGGGTATGTCAAAGGGACACAGGAACCAGGTGAAAGCTGTCAATGGCCAAAACTAAAGAAATTTGAACAACAAAATATAGTAGTATTATGTTATTAAAAAAACTTATGAAATAAATATCCTTGAGTCCATACTGACATAAATACATGGTCTTAAAAAATAAAACAAATGGGAAAGAATAGACAAATTTCCTGTGCTTAAAAAATTCCAAATAATTTGTGCAAATACTCTGCCTCAAAGAGATGGAGCATAACTCCTCACTTCTTACACGTGGGCTGAGCAAAGTGACTTGCCTCCAAAGAGTACAGTATGGACAAGAGAAAAACAAAAAAGAGAAACTCTTCAGTGGAGACACCTGAGAAACACTACCTCAGCCAGGTGATCAACTTTAGCATCAACAGTGACACATTATGTTGCTAGTATGTATCCTTGATAGGATTTGATCAGAGTGCCAGTTTACTTTTGTGGTTTTCCTACCAAAAACCCATAACCCGAATCTAATCATAAGAAAAATATTAAACAAATCCCAATCTAGGGACATTATATAAAATACCTGACCAATGCTCTTCAAAACTGCCAAGGTCATCATAAACACGAAATGTCTGAGAAACTGTCACAGTCAAGAGGAGCCTAAGGAATTAACATAACAGGCCGGGCGCGGTGGCTCAAGCCTGTAATCCCAGCACTTTGGGAGGCCGAGACGGGCTGATCACGAGGTCAGGAGATCGAGACCCTCCTGGCTAACACGGTGAAACCTCGTCTCTACTAAAACTAGCCGGGCGAGGTGGCGGGCGCCTGTAGCCCCAGCTACTCGGGAGGCTGAGGCAGGAGAATGGCGTGAACCCGGGAGGCGGAGCTTGCAGTGAGCTGAGATCCGGCCACTGCACTCCAGCCTGGGCGACAGAGCGACACTCCATCTCAAAAAAAAGAAAAAAAAAAATCTTTGAATCCACCTATGACCTGGAAACCCCAGCTTTCCGTTGTCCCATTGCATATCTTACATGTATTGATTGATGTCTTATGTCCCCCTAAAATGTATAAAACCTAATTGTGGCCCAGTCACCATAAGCGTATGTTCTCAGGCTCTCCTGGGGGCTATATCACGGGCTATGGCCACTTATATTTGGCTCACAATAAATGTCTTCAAATATTTTACAGAGTTTGAGTCTTTTCATCAACATACCCATGTGTGCTCACACTCACATAACTCACATGCTTACACTCATAACTCACACGCTAAACTCACACACACACGCACACTGTCTCAAATGCTCGTATGTGCCTACTTGCTCACATACACACCGACACACATTCACTTAGTCTGTCACACTCACATACACTCTTACACGTTCACACTCACATAAGCACACATGCACACTCATGCACTTACCCACACACTTTTTTTTTCTCTTTTTTGAGCTGGGGTTTTGCTCTGTCACCCAGGCTGGAGTGCAGTGATGCAATCATGGCTCACTGCAGCCCCAACCTCCCTAGTTCAAGTGATCCTCTTGCCTCAGCCTCCCAAGTATCTGGGACTACAGGCATGCACCACCACACCCAGCTAATATTTTTTTGTTTGTTTTCTGTTTTTGGTTTTTTTTTTTTTTTTTTTTTTTTTTTTTG
>NW_016820251.1:1824375-1834593 GCF_001698545.2 Rhinopithecus bieti | reverse complement strand
GGTGGCTCAAGCCTGTAATCCCAGCACTTTGGGAGGCCGAGACGGGCTGATCACGAGGTCAGGAGATCGAGACCCTCCTGGCTAACACGGTGAAACCTCGTCTCTACTAAAAACTAGCCGGGCGAGGTGGCGGGCGCCTGTAGCCCCAGCTACTCGGGAGGCTGAGGCAGGAGAATGGCGTGAACCCGGGAGGCGGAGCTTGCAGTGAGCTGAGATCCGGCCACTGCACTCCAGCCTGGGCGACAGAGCGAGACTCTGTCTCAAAAAAAAAAAAAAAAAAAAAAAAAAAGGAACTAACATAACAATGACTTCATGTAATTGGGTATCCTGGATGGTATCCTGAACCAACAAAACGACATTAGATAAAAATTTTAAAAACTTTGAATAAAGTGTGAATTCCAGTTAATAATAATATATTGATACTGAATCATTAATTGTGAGGACTGTATCAAACCAATGTAAGACATTAAGAGAAACTGGGCGAGGAGCCTAAGGGAACTCTTCGCACTATTTTGAAAATGCTTTTGTAAACCAAAAACTATCCTAAAATAAAAGTTTATTTTAAAAGGCAAATGTCATTAGAAAACTAGTGTGACTATATGAAATTATTTTAAAGCAAAAAAATGCAGCATACCTGTAAAGCATTTTACATATCTTTATTGATTTTGACCAATTCTCAGTCCCTTTAAATATTTTCTACTTCTTCATGGTCATTTTCTCAATATAGAGCTACTTCATTATCACTAGAATTTGAAGGACTTTGATCAGTATTAGTAATAGGAGAAAAAACTATGACGATAAAGAATTTTTAAAAATCTGGATTTCAGTGCCACCTTTTAAAACTAGCAACAAATGTGACCAACAACTCACTTGGCCCCTGATGTCTCCATAGTCCTCATCTGTAAAAATGTGTTCTAAACTATATTTTATTAAATGCAAACATTCGTAAGTATTAAAATATATTATCTTAGTCATTAATAATTGATAAAATCAACATCTTATCTAGGAAGTCTTCTATAGACTATAGTTGGCATAACCAAATCAGCTATTACTAATCTCTGATAGCAGATAAATTAGAAAAGAAATAAATTAAATGAAAAAATTATAAAAACAAGTCTACTGCTTAACAAATTTGGTTAGACCTCTCAGAAATTTAATTGTTGCCAAATATTCTAAAGATTCTATAAACAACTTAAAAATCCTGGCAGAATTTCCTTATTTATACCATTTGTTGATATACTACTTATTTATAGTATCGTATATAGCAAAGCTGTAGACATTTTAACAGTTTTCAAGGAATTTCAATTTTATTTCAAAGCATTATAAACCAGAGGTTTCACAAATACTGAGTAGTAGATACTTTTGATGGGAACCTTGCTTTTAGCAATACTATACTGTATATTTTAGTGTTACACAAAATTAAAACAATTTCTTTCCAACTAGATAGGAACAACTTGATATTATAACCAAGAAAATTAAAATGAAAGGTAGGCATGTGCATTTTTTAAGTTAGCAATCATATTTCACTAGGCCATTTGAAATATTTCAATATCTTAGCGATAAACGAGAAAAAATTCTGTCAGATTTAAATGCAAATATTGAACATTGCATTTGAAAGATCTCTCAACATTCTCCTATTACTGCAACTCTTTCTCCAAAATTCGAGATTTTATACCTCTTTTCCACTAGTATTAATTAGATTCCTAGGCAATATAGCTGACACCTTAAAAACATCAAAGACCCGGTTGAAATTTTAGAAAAATAAAAAAGAAAAAATAAATTGTGAAGACCAGGAAACCTGGTAATGAAAACAACCAGGTGTGTTGGGCTGGAAGGAAGTGGTGTTCAAACGAGGAATCTTCCTGGATTTGAGTCTGAGTTGGCATGTCATTATGCAAGAAAGAGATAACCAGAGATGGGATATTTAAGAGACTAGAATTTTTTAAATCATCAAGGAGAGACTGGCATTCTACACCAAGGAAAAATATGTACAAATATATGGTAGGCTCTAGAAAACCCACACAGTCCCAGATTGCTGGATGAAGGCTAAGATTATATTCACTAATTTCTATAGAAAGTAGTAGGTACAATGCTGGTGAAGGAGTTATGCATGTGATTAACTGTGATGCCAGGCTGGCTTGGAAGAAATGGGCATAGGATCATTGATGACTTGACAAAAAACTAAGAGTAAATATATGAGATTTAGATTTCGCAGAATTTGAGAAAATAAAATAAGACAGGCTAAAAGAAAACAGAAATTGTTATTGTTTTTTGCTCTCATGTAAAACAAGTCTAGAAAACAGGCAGTCTTGGGTAGAATAGCACTCCATAAAATCAAAGAACCGTTCTCCTCCTTCTATCTTGTCCCCTGTCCTTCAGCTCATGGTTTCCTTCCCATGCGCTAAAGGAGGGCTGGAATTCCAGATAGAACATGAGCTATCGAGCCAATAAGAAGAAAAAAAAAGTAAGTCCCTCCTCTCAACTACCTTTATGGAAAATTATACACAAAATATTGCTCAGATATTTTGAGCAGAACTTAGTCATTTGGCTAAGACTAGCTGTAGTAGATGCTGGAAAATAATAGTCTTTTTTTGGATAGTCACGCTTACTACAAATCATGGGTTCTATCCACAAGGTGGAAAGAGAAGGGATATTGGGAGCATTTTAATATAATATAATTTAGCAATAACCCAATACTTCAAAAATAAAACAGTTATAGATGATGATAATGTCCAGCAGTATCTGTTTTCTAAAGTATAGAGAACATAAAAGACATATATCTGGTTGTACTGAGGAGCTTAGAAGGAAAAAGTTGAGGTGAGGAAATTGGATGGATTATGCACAAGAACACTGAAATCAATCAGAACAATAACGGGATGTGCAAAGAATAGGAACTAAAGAATATTCAAAATCCTCACTGAATTTTGAGAGAAAACTAAGTCAGTTAATAACTGTATAATCAGAAGGTGTGATTTTTCATAAGAAGGGTATTTTTTTAACAGAAGAGGAGAATCCTGGTACAGAGTTGACAGACTTTTAACTTCAGCCCTTCAGGTCAGGAGATCCAGAAGGTAAGGAAGGTAAGTGAAGAGCTCTCAGCAATATTGGTAGTGAAAAGAGCATGGTCCCACAGATTTGATGTTTAATGACACCTTTTTCATTCACTAATTTCATAATTATTAACAAGGTACAAAACTATCTTGTTTCCTCATTTAAGAATTGAGAATAATATCTGCCTCAAAAGTGTATGGTAAAGATTAAAAAAAAAAAAAAAGAAAACACTAAAGCATTGCTGAACTCATAGTAGAATCTCAAAAAATGTTAGCCACACTCTCTTCTTCCTACAGTTTCCAATCTGTCTGTAGTGGGAGTTTGCTTTTTTGACATTATAGCCGTTTCTATAAAAATTTAGGATGGAGAACAAGAATATCATGGGCAGATAATGCATTATTTAACCTTCAATTAAGACAGTTCACATTAGCCTTAATTTATTATGAATGAGGAATCTCTGTTAGATCATAAATTCAGTCACTTGTTTTCTTAGTACCCTTTATTAGGCATTAGGAGAGAAAGGGTGCTGTGAGTCTCAGTGACATGTACGAAAAATAAGCAAATATCCTCCCAGGGTGCCTCTTTGCTAAAAGCCTGACATATGTCCACAATGCACTGAAGCATTAACAGCACATCTCATTTTATATCCCCATTTGACAAGCACAACTTAAAGCAAGGATAAGCTTGCACTAAGTGTGCTTGTCTAATTCCCATTACTGCTAATTATGGGCACACAGCAGGAAGACCACATCTCTTCAAAATAAGGCTTACTTCTCAAGAGAGAGAGAGGATAAAAGTCAGTAAATTTTCAAAGTACCAAATGATTTCTTACCATTATTAGCATTTTATGTACCTGTGGATATGTTATTTTATAACCTTAACCATTATTCACTTGTGGCCACAGGCCCTATATGAGCTTTCGAAAAATAAAGTCATTCCTAATCTGTTGCCTGGCAAGACCTAGCAGCAATTTGTCTTCATAAAGAACCCTTGCCATGCTATTTCCTGAATTGCAGACTAGAAAATTTGCTTCAAGATTAAGAGGCACCAGTGAAAAGAATGAAATACAAAAAAATAAAACTTTCCTATCTCTTTATTTGAATTCTATTAAACTAGTGCATGTTGTTTTAAAAGGAGATAAGGAAATTTTCAACCGGTTTTCCATTGATTTCCTATTTTGATTTTTCTGATTATACAAAGAAGTGCTTATGAAATGCTTTGGGCATAATAGCACAATACATGTCATTATAGGATAACACTGTACACACACATTTCTCTGTGCAGTTTTCCCCAGGATATTTATGTTGCAAACAAAAGTTAAAATCTAACAATTTTTTCAGTCTTTCACCCTCAATTGTATATTTTTAAGATGTTGAAGATTACAGAACATCAGAGAGAAAGTATATGTTGATAAGATATAAAAACACGGTATTACCAAAGCTGCAGAGCCTGACATATCGCTATAATAAACCAAATTGAGCATATTCTTGTGTCAAGATCTGCCTGTGTTTTTAGAAACATCCATTTTCTTATGAAATATCCAATTGTAAAACAAAATCCCTTTCTGCATCACAATGTAGATAGCAAAATAATACAAATTCCAATGCTTGGAAATACGTAGATTTCTACTTACCTTCTTTATCCCAATTTGAATGAATATATCATTTCATTTTTATCCATGTCAACTTGCTATCTCTGAAGATTGTTTAATGCTTCTATGCCTTTTATCAAATGATTCTACAGCAGATTTCAGGTCTCTGTAAATTCTCCTTGAGATCTCATACTTTGAGTCTTTCCATTTTAATTTTATCATCAGGAGTGTTTGAGGCATTTCATGGAAAAAAAAAAAAAACCTATGTCTGCCAAATGATTCCTTTAAAGTCAATTTTATAAAGCATGTTTTGATTAAATGGCATGTGATCATTGTATTCAGTTCACAGGAAAGTAAGTGTGTGCCTCAGAGGGGAATGCGGAGACGTGGGATTAAGTTTATGGACATTAAGGATGAGACAGTTCGTTTCTTTAACTTTACCCTATTCTCTTTAAATTACACATTATTTCATGGGTGTCAACTTCAAAATGGAAAAGACCAAAGGCAAAACACATGCTTTGTCTTATTTAGTTACTTAAGTCTTTCAACGGCTGTCAAAACATGATTGTGAAAATTTCAATTTAAAACTACATTTATGATGAGTATAAAACTGACCCCAAAACTTCAATTAATTGTAGTAATTATACCTTTTCTTTGAAAGATTTAAAAGTTGCACTCCTAAGTACCTGAGAGAGCAGCTCTGATTATTTGATTCCCTACTTACTCCCCAGGTGAGCTCCAGAAGCTACTCCAAGCTATATCTAGGGTCATTTTTTTCTTCTAGGGCATAGAGAGGTAGATATTCTGCAAATAAGAAAACACCTACCTCTCCTCGGCTTCAAACCATTCATTCTTCCCATTCTTAAAATATCAGAATGAAGTATACTTTCTAGGCCAGCTTTAGGACTGGGTCTAGAACACTGCCCAGCAAAAATGTCCCATCCAACAACTGAATCAGTTTACTGAGCAACTTCCACAACTAGAGATAAAATGTGAATGCTCACAGAGAGATCATATTGACTCTATTGACACTGATGGGTGACCAGAATAAGACTTTCAGAATGAACAAATGAAAAACAACTGTGGACTAGTAAGACATTCTTCATAAGTTATGTAAGTGCAAAATAATTTTAAGAGGTCTGGAATTGGTTCAACCTGGCTGGTTATTCTTGGCAATAGTGGGATTAGTTGATTATTTCTCCTGTTTAAATTAGTCAAATACTCAGAAATTGATTGAGGTTACAAATCAAGCTTCTAGAAAGAGAATAAACACGCAGCTGTAAATGTTTGTGAAGATGCCTCACTAAAGGGACAGCCAAATTACCTGGCTCCAGGCTGGCCCTTTGACTCACCCAATCAAACCAGCTGCCAAGTCTCTCCCCAGAAGGTGGCCATTAGGCTCCTGGCTAAGAGGCAGGAATTACAATATAAATAGCCTTTTTTCTACATATTTCTTCCTCACCTCTTCAATGTTAACAGTATTGGGAAATAAGAAAAAAAAATCAAAAATATAAGGGTTAAAAAATGAATGTGATTTCTAAACAAAGATAATTTATAAACCATTCAAATAAATGCATTTGCAGAAAAAAAATAAATTCTTTTCTACATTTGTATTAAATAAAATTTGTCACACAAATTTACTCATCATACCTACCGATTAGATGTTAGTTTCCTTTAAAAATAAGCATTTACTACCTGAAATTCATAAACTATATTCATCTGTAGGCAAAACTTGGTCTTTTCTTGTATTCCATAACTCTGACACTGGCACAAAACAACTGTCCAAATTCAAAGCCTCAAATGTATGTTTGCCATTTCACTTACCCTTACCTCTAATCCTAGCCCTCCTTCCATTGCTCTTAGAGTCACCCATTCCAATTCCCCTGAGGTTCGGTCATGGCCTCCAGAACAACTTGTCTGACTCTGATTCTGCCTTGTACAATGCACTGTGTGCGTTCCTGAGAAAGTAATCTTTACATGTCTTATTTCTGGTTATATACCATGCCCCAATGGCTTCAACAGCTCCTAGAAACCTACAAAATAAAGACCAAGTACTTTATTTGCTAAGTATTCCAGGAAGGTTTTCAAGACCACACTCTGATTTGACCTCAACTTCTCTCGCACTCTGTCCCATTGTTCCTCTTCAAATCACACTATGTTCCAGACCATTAGATCCCCAACTCACACCAGTCCTGCAAACCCTCCTTCTCTTGCCTTGTCTGCTGTATCCACTCTCTGAGTTGCTTCTTCTATGGTCAGCCTCCTCAACTATGCCATATGAGGAATCTCTTCAGATTCCTTCTCAGGAAAGCCTTTGTTAAAAGCCCAAAATAGGTCAGGACCTCTGCTTCACGCTCTTCTGAAATCAGTGTTTCTCTGTGTAGTATTTGTAGCATGTGTGATTAATTAAATATTTGCAAAATTATTTGTCTCATTCTGTTTCTGTCACAAGATAGCAAGAGCCATGAGGACAAACACTGGTATCTATTTTTTTCTTTGTATTCCCAGCATCTGGAAATGAAATAATTATTTCATTTAATAGTAATATTTAATAAAAGGAACTGTGCAATTTTTCAGTTCCTTTACTAGAGTAGTTCTCAGACAGAAGGTGCACTACAGTAATGCATTGTGATAATGACGTGTGTGTCTTATCTGCGGCCTTTATGTTTCATTTACCTTTGTCTCCCTGATAGCACCTTGGACAAATCTGTGCAGATACTGCTCAGTAAATTTTGTTTAATCTAATGGGAAGGAAAAATTATTAAATGAATACTGTTTTTCCACACTGAAAACACACATTGAAAACTAACCTTTGGCAGATTGAGATAATTAGCTCTGATTTCAGATAATTTTTTTAATTTGATGTGTTTATTTTTATAATTGTCTAAAACTTTCTACATAAGCACAACCTGGATATCTGGCTTATAACCAAATGCTGCTTCATCATTTCAGCACCTGTTGCATTTTTCGTTACTACAACATTGAGACTCAATAGTTCACTTTAATTGCTGAGGTTAATGACAAAAGAGCAGATGTGGACTTAATACACAAGTAATATTTTCATGATGAATGAAGGTTAGACAGATATCACTGAGCACTCTTGAAACAATGGTTATGAAGCTGTTTTGATGAAGAATAGTGGAGGACATTTTGAATTATCCCCTAGCATATGGTGGCATAGGCATGCCAAACTTAAAAGAACCTGCCTGTAGCTCTTGGTTTCATATTTACATTTTGAGCAATGATTCAGTTTTAGCAAACAATATCATCTGTCACAGTAAAGCAATGTTTCTACATAAAATTTCTTGCTCTGTTTTAGTTTTGCTTGCATTTAATTGGTAAGCTTATTTTGGAGAGTATGAATTGGGGGTAGAAATTACGGGAAACTACTCACCATCCCTAGCTACCAGGACCACTGAGCAGAACAATAGAAATACAGTATTACAGTATTAGTAGATGTAACATTTCACATTGTTTTAAACCATAAAACAAAAATTAGTCATTTTCTATGCTTTCACATTCAATAATCTTATAAAAGAGGGTAGTATATTAATAAACACAAACTGCTCAAACACTTTAAAATATTGATGATGATGACAAATAAAAATAATTTAAAACTACATTGAGGAGGAGTTATAATAATTTCTTTTTCAATTATAAACAGGTCTACATTTCTCAACTTTGAGAAAGCATTGTTCTTAGCTGCTCAGTATGTACACGCTCCCCCCCCCCCACCACTTTTAGTAACAGCACCCCACACTTCTCTTGGAAAACTACTCTCCTCCTTGTGGTTTTAGCAGAACTATAAACCATGCTGTTGCTGCTTGCCTTATCTAAGCTATAACCACATGATTCACATTAGAGCAATAATATTCTCTCAACCAGGAATTTGGATATTGTTTGGAGAGACATAAAAGTAGAAGACAGATGGATTTGGGCTATTTCCAATGAAAATAATTGTGAGTTTTTGCTACTGAGATCCACTGAGATACAGTGGGTTTCTGTTCTTTCCTGAATCCTTCTTGAGCCTATCATTTTATATAATGAGTAATGCATTATCCTTCTTACAAACTCTTTTCTTCTCTTTTCTTTTATTTTGCCTAAGTTGATCAGTTGATTTATTTTGGTTACCAGCAAGAATCTTAACCAATGCAGTAATATAAACAAAACTAACCCAAAGTCACACAACATTCAGAGGAGAATTTGAGAAATTGAGAAAAAGTATTCAAGAGCTTACAGAAAGATAAGGAGGATAAGAGCAAGACCCTGTATAACATTTTCTTTCTTTGTCTGTCTGGTTTATAAGTTTTGAATTCACTTATTAATACATTTTGAAACTGATGTTCTGCTCCACATTGTCTCACACCTGACCAAATGTTTCTTGAAAGCAAGAAGTAATTCGTATTCATGTGGTATCTCTAGCATCTCACAGAAGGCTTGGCACACCTAATAGGCAGTCAATAAATATACTTTGAACTGATAAGTTTCACCTCCAAGGTTTATGGTTATAACAGTAGGTCAATAAAGAAACAGTTTTTAAAATTTATAAAGTTTATTGTAAAAAGAGGCACAGGTGAGTTTTCCAGTTACTGGAGGATGATCTTTAGTACTACTGCCATAAACATCCTCCAGTCTACAGTAGGCTGCTCTAGGTTAGAAAATGGTGTTTACCTTTGTACCTCTATAAGCCAAAAAATGCCTTGTATATAGCTATCACCTCAATCACTGTTTAGTCAATTTATGTAAACTGAGATTAGATCTGTCATTCTAGAATTTATTTTCAGGATATAAATCAATGTGACTTGAATTTGAAGACAATGTTTACATCATATTCTAGTTTATACATACTGTTGCTCTGCTGAAATTAATATCAAACTATCTCTGTTGCTTACCAAATTTCTTCCTTTAAACTAGCATGCTATACAGCAGCACGAGTTCCTCTAATTGTCTATACTAGGTCTGTTGAGGTCTAAGGTGAGAACCACTGAGCATTGAACGGTAAGTTATTGGTAATACTAACTCTTTTGAGTGTACCGTCATTGTCAACATCTTTACTAAAATATTTTCAGTCATTTTTGCTGAAGTACATGATACAGAAGAGATCACTTTCACCTATGCACTGGTGACCTAGCTAGTTTTTTCATAGAGCATTAAGCACGAGCTAGCCATGCTCAGAAATAATGCCACACATCTACAATCATCTGATCTTTGACAAACCTGACAAAAACAAGCCATGGGGAAAGGATTCCCTACTTAATAAGTGGCATTGGGAAAACTGGCTATCCATATGCAGAAAACTGAAACTGGTCCCCTTCCTTACACCTTATACAAAATTTAACTCAAGATGGATTAAAGACTTAAATTTAAGACCTAAAACCATAAAACCCTAGAAGAAAACCTAGGCAATACCATTCAGAACATAGGCATGACCAAAGGCTTCATGGTTAAAACATCAAAAGCATGGCAACAAAAGCCAAAATTGACACATGGTGTATAATTAAACTAAAGAGTTTTGCATAGCAAAATAAACTATAATCAGAGTGAACAGGCAACCTACAGAATGGGAGAAAATTTTT
>NW_016820251.1:1816948-1823678 GCF_001698545.2 Rhinopithecus bieti | reverse complement strand
AAATTTAACTCAAGATGGATTAAAGACTTAAATTTAAGACCTAAAACCATAAAAACCCTAGAAGAAAACCTAGGCAATACCATTCAGAACATAGGCATGACCAAAGGCTTCATGGTTAAAACATCAAAAGCATGGCAACAAAAGCCAAAATTGACACATGGTGTATAATTAAACTAAAGAGTTTTTGCATAGCAAAATAAACTATAATCAGAGTGAACAGGCAACCTACAGAATGGGAGAAAATTTTTGCAATCTATACATCTGACAAAGGTCTAATATCCAGAATCTACAAGGAACTTAAACAAATTTACAAGAAAGAAACAAACAACTGCATCAAAAAGTGGGCAAAGGATATGAACAGACACTTCTCAAAAGAAGACATTTATGTGGCCAACAAGCATATGAAAAAAAGTTCATTAACACTGGTCATTACAGAAATGCAAATCAAAACCCCAATAAGATGCTATCTCACACTAATTAGAATGGCGATCATTAAAAAGTCAGGAAACAACAGATGCTGGAAAGGATGTGCAGCAATAGGAATGCTTTTACACTCTTAGTGGGAGTGTAAATTACTTCAACCATTGTGAAAGACAGTGTGGCAATTCCTCAAGGATCTAGAACAAGAAATACCATTTGACCCAGCAATCTCATTGCTGTGTATATACCCAAAGAAATATAAATCATTCTACTCTAAAGATACATGCACACATTTATTGCAGCACTATTCACAATAGCAAAAACTTGGAACCAACCCAAATGCCCATCAATGATAGACTGGACAAAGAAAATGTGGCACATACACACCATGGAATACTATGCAGCCATGAAAAAGGATGAGTTTGGCCAGGCATGGTGGCTCACGCCTGTAATCCAAGCACTTTGGGAAGCCGAGACGGGAGGACCACAAGGTCAGGAGATCAAGACCATCCTGGCTATCATGGTGAAACCCCGCTTCTACTAAAAATACAAAAAAATTAGCCAGGTGTGGGGGCAGGCAACTGTAGTCCCAGCTACTTGGGAGGCTAAGGCAGGAGAATGTCGTGAACCCGGCAGACGGAGCTGGCAGTGAGCCGAGATCACACCACTGCACTCCAGCCTGGGCGACAGAGTGAGATATTGTCTCAAAAAAAAAAAAAAAAAAAAAAAAGGATGAGTTCATGTCCTTTACAAGGACATGGATGAAGCTAGAAACCATAATTCTCAGCAAACTAACACAGGAACAGAAAACCAAACACCGCATGTTCTCACTCTTAAGTGGGAGTTGAACAATGAGAACACATGGACACAGGGAGGGTAACATCACACAGTGGGGCCTGTTGGGGGTGGGGGACTAGTGGAGGGATACCATTAGGAGAAATACCTAAGGTAGATGATGGGTTGATGGGTGCAGTAAACCATCACGGCACATGTACACCTGTGTAACAAACCTGCACATTCTGCACATGTAACCCAGAACTTAAAGTATAATTTAAAAAAAAAAAAAAAAAGGTGTGGTAAGCATACTGCCCTTCTGAACTCAGTGATACTGCTGTAACTTTGAGAGCTGTGGAATTTGAAATTCATGAGTGGAAATTGAATTAAAGACTCCTTGTCCTGAGTTGTTAGATTATCCCTGAAACAAAAAATCTGTTTTGTTTGTTCCAGTTCTTTCTCTACCATTAACTAGCTCTATTACCTTAATTAAATTATTTAACCTGTCTGAACCTCGCTGTCATACCTATCCATCTGTCCATCTATCCACTTTGAGATGGAACTTTTTTCTTTGAACATATCAGGCTCTTTCATGCCTTTGTACATTTGTACATGTTGGAAACGTGCTTGCCTTCTGTAAACTGTCTGGATAATTTTTGTTTAGTTAGTTAACACTCGCTCAATCCACACTTCCTCCTAGAAGCCTCCCAGACTGCTCTAGTGGCTTCTCTCTGTGCTCCCCATCCTGAACACATGATAACTCTGATCACACCACATCATTATTGCTTTTGTTGATCTATCCATCTCTAATCTCGGATTAAGAACTCTTTGAGAGTACAGACTATGTGTATTCCTAATGCTATTTTTATCACTTAACAGTGGCTGTGAATATTTGGAGCTCAATACATAAACTAATAGAAGAATGAATGAATAAGTAAACAGATTCTCTTATAATATTTGTGTCTTTTCGTTATTCATTGGAATAGTTTGGCCTCATTAAAATGTAAAAGAAGGATAGGAATTTAGCTGCATACCTTCCTGACAGAATAGGATTACACACAAGATTTATTGTTTTCGTGGCCCTTAGATTAGCTTCATTACAATGCAATTATCTATGTAAGCACAATTATGCCATTTGTAGTCAATTCATTATTAAATGTTTTCTTTTGATTGAATTCACCGTTAATTTTTTTTATGATTGCAGAAGTTAAAGAAAAAATGAGCATCATTTCCAGCACAGCAATTATTATAATAGAGTTTTGAATAATAAACAAACAGTATACAAAAGTATACTTCAAGAGTAGTTTATTAGGCTTATTTTTTTCTTGATATATTAATTTTCAATGTTTTATTGGTAAAATGGTATCAAATGTTATGTAACCAAGATGTCAATATTTGCAGTATCACTAAATTTTAGTTTTAAAAGATATTTTCATGAAATTATATTTAAAATATTCTTTACTATCAATGTAGTAAAATAAAAATATATATTATTTGAAGCCTGAGAAGAAACCATTTACCAAGAAGGCTTTAAATATTTGTTGGGGGTGGGATTTTGTACCATAACAAATAAACAAGTCATACCATTCATATTAATGTTTGGTTGGTTGGTGTTATCATCGCTTTTTACTTCATTTTACAATAGAAAGATAAGCCGGAAATTCAGGCTTAGACTATGAAGTATAGTTTCCAATATCTCAAAGACATATATATCTGAAAACTAAGAGTGTGTCAAAAGATAAAATTTTATTTTGACGATGGTTACAAATGGAAGAAAATAAAAGCTGAAAATTTGAGAATCTAAATTATTTTATTCTTTATCAAAATAGTTAACATTAGATGAACAATGTTCTAAAAGTAAGGTAGACTATAAGTTTCCAAAAAACAATGCATAAGCAGGAAAAAATGGGAGGAAATATATAGCCAAAAAGTTTATTTCTCCCAATCACCACAGTTTTTCTGGAGCAGCTGAATAATATAGATGCTACCATCCGGAAAACCTCTAAAATGCAGTCTGTGTAAAGAATTGTTCAATTACCATTTATTCCTTTGCCTTGTATACTATCTTGTATATGTGTATGTTTGTGGTTATTTATTTTCACTGTTTCATACCTGTCCCTTAAAATGTATCCTAAAAATTAGTAGATTTAGGAATTAAATATATTTTTCTCTAAAATTTAGAACAGCTCAGGGTGACTATAAGTTTGAAGAGAGATATGAAGGCAGCAAATCTGATCATACATTTTATGCAAAAATAAAAAGTCAAGAATGAACAAGTAAGGAAAGAGCGAGTCATCATTTTATAGCAGAATTTAATTGACCAGTGCAGCTCAAAATATCATGGAGTTGCCACCTAAAGAAAGTCATGGCATCAATTTTTAAATTAAAAGCTCATTTTACCTCTTCTAAATAATTATCCAAGGATGTTGGTAAGTTATAGAAATTATAGCGTCACCAATTGGCATTCACAGTTCTGATAGCTATCCTAGTGGTTTCCCAGTAAGAGAGCTGATTAACATAATGAGTGGATGCTTGAAATCCATTGTTCATAGTTTTATCAACATGGTAATGATAATAATAACCAGGAATCCCTCATTAGTTATGTATATACAAATTAAATATATTCTTGAATTACATAGCTTTATTCTCACTATTTATTTTTATATTATTGTTTAAAATAATAGTTGCTATTTATGAACTTCTTACTGTATTCCCAGCACTATGCCAAGAACTTTATGGAAATCATCTCTCATTTAATGCTTACAGTGACCAAATTAAATAGATGCTATTATTATTTTCATTTTATAGTTAAGAGAACTGAGACTTTGAAAGGACTTTTTGACCTAATTAGTGGCAGAACCTGAACGCTTCCCAGATCTGTCTAATTCCTGAATCTGCATTCTTAGCCACAAATTTACACTGCTTGAGTAGAGAAATACTGAAAACCATACCATTCAAAAATTTCATTTTCATGACTAACATGGTTCATAATTTTTTAAATTTTATCTTAACTAAAACAGAAAAAAATGAAATTCTTGAAATGCAAATAGAAGACACTTGCTTTTTTAAATAAATCTGCTGTTAAACCTTGATCTTGAATTCCGCTGACTCTTCATAGTATCACCACTAGCAATGCCAGATTCATAAACATTGTGTACCAAAGACTAGAGCAAGTTTTTCTCTTCAACTCAGCGTATTTTACTGAAATAGAATGCTTTATTTAAACAGATGTGCAAAATAATCACTAAACATTAGTTTCTAAATTATAGGCATGTAATTTAGAGTAGAAAAAAAAGAATACTATACCTAAATAAATCTCAACAAAAACATTAACAGGTGTCAAATTCTGCATAGTTCTGCACAGTATTCTCTAAGCTTGATGATATTCAATATATTAGAAATCTCTTAAATCATACACAGCACGTACCATGGGCTTCCCTGGATTGTGTAATTTACAGATTTTTTAAAGATGGCTTCACATCAAAAGCATTTTCAGTTATCCTCCTCAGGACCTTCAAATTTTATCTAGCTACATTTTTACAACTTAGGAGAGACTATAATTTTGGTTATCTGTATGGTATCCCATTTACCCACCACTTTCATATCCACAGAAGTAGAAAGTTAAGAAGTGCCATGAAAATCTGGTGTTCATAAGAACCCTTTGATGGCCTTTTCTTTAGTCATTAATATCCAAGGTCACCATTCTTCCCATTTTGAGAAACTTTATCTCCCTTTTTCTGATTCTTATTTCTGCCCACAAAGAGGTAAATATGACACTACCGTTAGTGGACTGTATTTTATTCTGGATTTCCATAGAAATAATATATATTTTTGTGGGATAATTTCCCATTCAGACCATAGTATCTGAGTTTATATTTTAACCTAAAACATCATTTTTAAACAAAAATTTAAGTGACTTATCTGTATTTGTCTAAGACTTCCATTGAAGACTAAGATTCCAACCCACAATCCTTTTATCCGATTGTAGAAATCCCACCATTGCTAGGTCCCAAGACTGTAGTCTTTCATGGCAATATACACAGAGGTGTAGATATATTAAGTACCTCATGCCCTTATAACAGAATAATGTATAATACAATCATTCCTAAAATGTGGAACACTCAACATTCAGAGTACTTGTTCACCAATAAAACATTTTTAATTTTAGTGGTAGTATGTTTATTCAACATATATCAGAACATATTACTAATATATTAAACTGTAATATTAAGTAAATAATAGGAAGGGTGATATATGAATGAGGCAAAACTTATGAAATTCTACAGGAATTACTGAGGTTTAAAAAAAATGATGTAATTGTAATATAATTGAAACTTGACCATTCTCAAAAGAACACCAAAATTAGGCCAAGCTAAGGTATTATAACTAATTCATAGTTTGTACCTAAAGTAGAAAATACAGGAATAATTTCTCGCTGTATTAATGAATAATATCTTCAGGCATTCTCAAAGCTAATGTTTTATTAAATGTGACATTATAAACATTAACTTTTACAAACCAAGCCAAGAAGTAAAATATGCTGCATTTTAAATAATGTAAAATATTTATAGATTTTTCTCCCACTCAAATTTGTGCTTTACCCTGTAAGGACGATAAATAACAGTGGCTTGAAAAGATTTGTAAGTACTTCTTCTAAGGCTCTCCAGATATTTATTTGAGACAGAAATATTAAGAATCACATAAAACCAAGTAAAACTGATGATAAGTAAGTTATATTCCTAATGGCACACGCAATAAGCATGTGAGGGAAAGCAAGTTTTACTTATTTGAGTATAAAGGAGAACGCAGTAGAATTTCTGTTCAATTAGGTGAAGGTTTGAGGTTTCTCCATTCTTGGCTTCCTCAAATTGTGTGAATTTGTGGCTTTAAAAAAAAAAAGCTTTAAATGAAAGTTATGTCTTTTGTTTTATTTTGAACATAGGCTTGGCTTTGAGCTATTATATTCAGGAATAATGCCAAATCATTAATACCATAAACGTTGCAGGAACAGGAAACCAAATACAGCATGTTCTCACATATAAATGGGAGCTAAACATTGAGACACGTGGACATAAAGATGTGAAAAACAGACACTAAAGACTACTAGAGAGAGGAACGAAAGAGGTGGGGTTAAAAAACTGCCTATGAGGTACTATGCTTACTACCTGAGTAGCGGGATCATTTGAACACTAAACCTCAGCAACACACAATTTATCCATGTGACAAACCTGCACATGCATACCCTGAAACTAAAAGTTAAAATATATATATATATATAATATATATACACACACACACACACACAAATATATATCTCCTGGTGGTTATACTATAGTATAATTTTGCAAGATGTTCTTATGGGAAAAAAATAAGGCAAGGGATCTCTCAATATTATCTTTTACAACTATATGTGAATCTACAATTACATCAATGCAAATTTCAATTAAAAATAGAATTTAAAAATGTATAGCTTCTTCCTGGGAAGAAATTGGTCAGAAATTAACACAAGAACAAAACACGAGGATGTAACTTGCTT
>NW_016820251.1:1801302-1813117 GCF_001698545.2 Rhinopithecus bieti | reverse complement strand
ATTAATTCAAGATGGATTAGAGACTTAAATGTTAGACCTAATACCATAAAAACCCTAGAAGAAAACCTAAGTAATACCATTCAGGACATAGGCACGGGCAAGGACTTCATGCCTAAAACACCAAAAGCAATGGCAACAAAAGCCAAAATTGACAAATGGGATCTAATTAAACTAAAGAGCTTCTGCACAGCAAAAGAAACTACCATCAGAGTGAACAGGCAACCTGCAGAATGGGAGAAAATTTTTGCAATCTACTCATCTGAACAACGGCTAATATCCAGAACCTACAAAGAACTCAAACAAATTTACAAGAAAAAAGCAAACAACCCCATCAAAAAGTGGGCAAAGGATATGAACAGACATTTCTCAAAAGAAGACATGCATACAGCACATGAAAAAATGCTCGTCATCACTGACTATCAGAGAAATGCATATCAAAACCACAATGAGATACCATCTCACACCAGTTAGAATGGCAATCATTAAAAAGTCCGGAAACAACAGGTGCTGAAGAGGATGTGGAGAAATAGGAACACTTTTACACTGTTGGTGGGATTGTAAACTAGTTCAACCATTATGGAAGACAGTATGGCGATTCCTCAAGGATCTAGAACTAGAAGTACCATACGACTCAGCCATCGCATTATTGGGTATATACCCAAAGGATTATAAATCATGCTGCTATTAAGACACATGCACACGTATGTTCATTGCGGCACTATTCACAATAGCAAAGACTGGGAATCAACCCAAATGTCCATCAGTGACAGACTGGATTAAGAAAATGTGGCACATATACACCATGGAATACTATGCAGCCATAAAACAGGATGAGTTCGTGTCCTTTGTAGGGACATGGATGCAGCTGGAAACCATCATTCTCAGCAAACTATCCCAAGAACAGAAAACCAAACACTGCATGTTCTCACTCATAGGTGGGAACTGAACAATGAGATCACTTGGACTCGGGAAGGGGAACATCACACACCGGGGCCTATTATGGGGAGGGGAGTTCATTCATGATTTGGCTCTCTGCCTATTATGGGGAGGGATTGCATTGGGAGTTATACCTGATGTAAATGACGAGTTGATGGGTGCTGACGAGTTGATGCGTGCAGCACACCAACATGGCACAAGTATACATATATAAAAAATCTGCACATTGTGCACATGTACCCTAGAACTTAAACTATAATAATAATAATAATAAACAGAATTGAAGAAGACCTACAAAAAAAAAAAAAAAAAAGCTTATTGGGAAAAACATAGGAAGACCTATGTAGTGAAACTGATAAAAGAATTACAGAATTAACCAGCACCTGGTAATAATGAGTGCTGACTGACAATCATTTCATGGAATAACACAAAGATACCAAATTATACTATAAAAAGCTTTGTCATAAAATTTATGACAGACAGTAGCTCAGAGGCAAATTAGACAGCTGAGCCTGAGGCACTCTAGTCGGCTTGTAAGAAATCAAAAATATGTCCAGTGAGACTAAAATATATACAGCTTCAACACAGTAAAGGGACTGGCAAAGTCATTAAGAATTATTGTTAGAGATACACAGCATCTGCACAAAATAATAATCATAATCAGAAATCATGTTGACTGACCTTCCTCTCCACTATCTACCCAGAGGAAGAGAAAGTGTTTGTTTAGGGTGCAGGAATTAAGAAAAAAATTCTCTCTGGGCCGGACATTTCGTGGCTCATAACTGTAATTCCAGCACTTTGGGAGGCCAAGGCGGGTGGATTGCTTGAGCTCAGAAATTCCAGACCAGCCTGGACAACATAGCAAAACCCTATCTCTACAAACACACACATGCACACACACACACACACACACACACATAATTAGCCAGGGGCGGTGGCACACACCTGTAGTTCCAAGTTCCAGTTACTTGTGAGGATGCGGGGGAGGATCACCTGGGCCCAGGGAGGTTGAGGCTACAGAGAGGCGTGATCATGCCACTGCCCTCCAGCCTTGGTGACAGAGTAAGACCCTGTCTAAAAAGAGAAAAAACAAAGATCTGTGTGCCTTCAAATTTATGAAAGGATTTACGTTGAGTACCCATTCTTACCACTCTGATTTTTTTTTTTAACTTTTCAGTTCCAGGGTACTTGTGCAGGTTTGTTACATAGGTAAACTTGCATCATGGGGGTTTGTTGTACCGATTATTTCATCACCCAGATAGAAGCCTAGTACACATGAGTTATTTTCCCTGATATCTGTTGTTCCCCTCTATGTGTCCACATGCTCTCACCACTCTGATTTTGTATTTGTATTTATTTCTCCTTCTCACATGTTGTTTTTAGTTTGCCTTTTCCTCCTTTTTCTTTTCCAGTTTAGTTCTGACTATATTCAGTTATTTATAGTATAGTGTTCATGACTATCATGATAATCACTGGTCCTTATGAGTCTCCTTAGTTCTCTATCTGTTATATATTTATCAATTATTTCCAGCACCATTCATTTACTTCCTTCAACCAAACTTCCAAGTTGCATATAGATTTATCTATGATATATAATAGTATTATATGTGACTATAACTTACAATTTAAAACAATGGTGTTAAACAAATTTTCTCTATTATACTCTTTCCATTCAAATTATGTATCTTGATATTCATGTCGCTATACTGTCTAATAAGTCTATTCCTTCTATGCTGTACATAGTATCCCAAAGCATGCATATGGCACATTTGCTTATCCAATACACCTAGCAGCAACAAACATCTGCATATCAGCCTCCTTGCACACCATGGGAATGTGTCCCAGGAGTAGATATCCAATAGCAAAATGACTATGCTTTGCAATATGCATGTATATCAACTGATTTTTTTGATTTAATATTATTCTCACTCAGGGATTCAACTTCTTCCTGGTTTAGTCTTGGGAGAGTATGTGTCCAGGAATTTATCCATTTCTTTTAGATTTTCTAGTTTATCTGCATAGAGGTGTTTATAGTATTCTCTGATGGTAGTTTGTATTTCTGTGGGGTCAGTGGTGATATCCCCTTTATCATTTTTTATTGCATCTATTTGATTCCTCTCTCTTTTCTTCTTTATTAGTCTTGCTAGCGGTCTATCAATTTTGTTGACCTTTTCAAAAAACCAACTCCTGGATTCATTGATTTTTTGAAGGGTTTTTTTGTGTCTCTATCTCCTTCAGTTCTGCTCTGATCTTAGTTATTTCTTGCCTCCTGCGAGCTTTTGAATGTGTTTGCCTTGCTTCTCTAGTTCTTTTAATTGTGATGTTAGGGTGTCAATTTTAGATCTTTCCTGATTTCTCTTGTGGGCATTTAGTGCTATAAATTTCCCTCTACACACTGCTTTGAATGTGTCCCAGAGATTCTGGTATGTTGTATCTTTGTTCTCATTGGTTTCAAAGAACATCTTTATTTCTGCCTTCATTTCGTTATGTACCCAGTAGTCATCCAGGAGCAGGTTGTTCAATTTCCATGTGGTTGACTGGTTTTGAGTGAGTTTCTTATCCTGAGTTCTACTTTGATTGCACTGTGGTCTGAGAGACAGTTTGTTATAATTTCTGTTCTTTCTATGTAGCACTTTCTAATTGGTTCTTGTTGATATAAAGAATGTTGCTGCTCTCCACACAGTATTTTTACAGCTGGAACTTTTTTTAAAAAAATCTTATTTTTTCATGAGAAGTACTTTGATTATTTTGATTTTTCAATGTAAATAATCAAATGACATATAATTTGAAAATAAATTGTCCCTTCCTCTCAAATATTGTGGATTTTAAAATTTCTTCCTGTTGTTTTGCAGGATCCATCTAAAATCTCTCAATTTATTATTATGCTTGCTATAAGGTTTTAGTGTGTATCTTCTCCTAAAGAATTTCCCTTTCTGCCTATTGAAGGGTGGAGGGTGGAGGGTAGAAGGATGAGGAAAAATAACTGATGGGTACTAGGCTTAATACATGAGTGATGAAATAATCTATACAACAAACCCCCGTGACACAAATTTACCTATGTAACAAGCCTACCCTTGAACTTAAAAGTTAAAAAATTAAAAATAAAAGAATTCCCCTTTATAATCCCAGCTTTCCAATAGCTGGGATTTTTTATTTTATTGTGTTTTATTCATCTATGGAATTGATTATAAATAGTTTTTTAGTCTTTTTATGATTAATTGCACTGATAGTTTGTATAAATGTTTATTACTTTTGCTGATAACACAAATGCCCATGATAGAAAATGTACAACATATAGCCAATTTTTAAAACGAAAATAGACACTAATAATCTCAACACTCAGAGAAAATGTCTTAATAATTTTGTATATTTCCTTCCAGGTTTTTTTTCTTATTTTACACACATATACATATTTTTTAGATAAAATTTGGAGTATATGTGGCCTGAGAAGCTTGTACTCTTTTGTTCATTTAAAATTGTATTGTGAAAATTTTGCAGAATCATTGCTGGTATTACACTTGTGTAGCCTGTATCAAAGATATTTCAACAATTGCATATATTAAATATTTAGGTTACTTTCAAAGCTGATAGTTAATGTTCTTTACAGAAATGCTTATTAAAACAAGTCTGTTGTTCAAAAACCCTGGATTTCTAGGGCATATATTTATTGAGACTGTGTCATATGAGTTTTCAAAAATTTCCTTAGAAATAGTACTAAGTTCCTTTTCAAAAATATAATAGCAAATACAGCATTTAGCTGGGCATGGTGGCACGCACCTGTGGTCCCAGCTACTCAGGAGGCTAAGGAGGCTCACCTGAGTCTGGGAAGTCGCGGTTGCAGAGAGTCATGATCATACAACTGCACTCCAGCATGAGCGACAGAGTGAGACTCTGTCTCAAAAAAAATTTTTTCAGTTATATGTATATAATATATATTATATATTTATAATAGCAGTTAACAATGATTCCAGCCAAATACAAGAGTGTTCATGTAATCATACTTGTCAAATTTGAGTAAGTGCAATAAAGAAATTATTAACCAAAATCTTACTTTCTCCTACCCATAAATATGACACTATTTTACAGTTTGAAAGAATGTTTAAAACAGAATTATATATTCATAAATGTGGAAATGAAATTCAATGCTAAGTAGCCTAAATGATGCAGTACTTTGAAACTATTAATATATTTGTTGTCTCAGCAAAAACATATATCAACAATAACTAGTTAATACATTGCCAATTGCATTTAATATTCAGTAACCTGGCTCTCTCCCTCTAACTCTGCATAATCTGAGTTTTGGCCCTTTTTTAAATAGCTATTCTCTTTCACTTGTGTCTTTACCAGTACTGTTTATATTTTCAGTTGTTCAATACCTAACTTTTGGCTGTATTTATCATCTGTACTTCTTGTTTGCTTCCTGTTACATTAGTTTCTGCATTTCTCTTTAACATTTTCTTCCTTCTACTTATTTTGGCTTTATTACATGAGTCTTTTTTCACTTTTTAAGATACTGAGCTATGAATGTTAAATCTTTTACCCCAATGTGGGTATTTAAGACTGTAGACACTCTCCTAAATATGACATTAATAGCAACCTACAAAATTTTAATGATAAATACTACTAAAAACACACTGTATTACATTATAGACTAGGGGCTATTAATGCTCAGAAATTTAATGAGGTTTATTTTATACTCTATATGAAACATGAGCTATTTTAATAAATTTTCTGCATAGGCTTGAAAATAGTACATTCTCTAATTCTTAAATTTAATATTATGCATGTCAGTTTGAACAAGTTTAGCAAGTATGCTGTTCAAATAATCTGCAGTTTTATTGGTTTTATTATACACCTAGTTGAGCAGTTACTGAGTTGTTTTAAAATATTATAATAGAATCGTAGTCCTTGTGAGTTTACAAATATCGGCTTTATGTATTATTAGACTAAGTTATTTAGTGTACACCAGGTTAGGACTGTTGCATCTTCCTGGATTATATAACTTTTACTATTTTCTAATGATTTTTGTCATATATACATATACATGTATATATTATCTGTGTCTGTGTGTGTGTATAAATAGAGAGAAAAACGTAGATCCCTCTTAGAAAAAAATATAATTGTATCCTTAATCCTACTTGACAAACCTTGTATGTTACTTTCATCCTTTCACATTTATTGTAACTAACAACATATTTTAGTGTAGTGTTGCCATTCATATTGCACTGTTTGCCTTCCTATTTCAATTTATTTTTCTATGTTTCTGACTACTTATAGATTGATAGAGAGGTTATATCCTTTCTTCCACTCCTACAAATTAATAACATCTACTCTCTAAACTTTTTTTGTGTTCACCTTAGATATCTTAAAAGGCACAGGTAAGTCCCAGCACTTTGGGGAGGCCGGACGGCGCGGATACGAGGTCAGGAGATTCAAGACCATCCCTGTCTAACCCGGTGAAACCCCGGTATCTTACTAAAAATGAAAAACTAGCCGGGCGAGGTGGCGGCACCTGGTAGTCCCAGCTACTTGGGAAGGGCTGAGGCAGAGAATGGCGGTGAACCCGGGAGGCGGGAGCTTTGCAGTGAGCTGAGAACCGGCCACTGCACTTCCAACCTGCGGGACCAGGCTAGGACTCCGTCTCAAAAAAAAAAAAAAAAAAAAAAAGGCACACATTGAATATATATAATATATAAATTTAATGATCTTTACCTTTCCTTCAAGCAACCGATGGATCTTTAATGATTTAACTCTGTTCATTCTTTGCCAATTTATGTTATTTTTTCCAGTATTTTAGTTTCATCTTTTACTTAAACTCCGTAAGTCAGATATTATTTTATGATTTCATAAGGTCATTGCTAATTTAGGTGTACCTATATATTTTTCAACATCTTTGCTCATCATTTTTTCCCTTATTTTTAGCATCTTTAGATTACTTTCTTTTGTATCAGGCCAGTGATGTATTTTAAAAACTTATTTTTATGTTTTATCTAGCATTTTTTAATTAATGGATCTCCCAGAGTAATTAGACTCTTGTTTTATCTGAAATTATTTATATTCTTTACTTTTTTACATTATTCAGATAAGTTTTACTTGAAAACCAGACGCTAATTTTTAAATACACTATTTGATTCAATTAGCTAATATATTATTGAAGACTATTGCATCTATGTTCATAAGTGAAATTGGCCTATAATTTTGTACAACCATATCTAGTTTTGCTACCAAATTCTACTATCCTGAAAAAACACTTCCTGCTTGTTTTTCGCTGAGCCTATTATTTAATTGAACTGTGAGGAAACATGCAAACCTAAAATATGAAGCCAAGTGAGGGATAGATAGGAATTCAAGGGGCTTTAGAAGTTTAAACAATGCTTGACCAAAAAAATAAAATGAGCCAACATTTGCAAAAACAAATTTTACTGACATTCCCAATTTACTATTCTTCATTATGAAATGTGACTCTACTATATACCAACCTTTTAGGATTATCAAATACTCAATAGGAGACAAACTTGTCTGAAACTTTTACTGTTTTATAACCTAGGAAAGATTAGCAAAATGTATATGTTCATATAAATATAAACATAAATGTATACATTTAGTATGTTAAATATTAATAAAATGTTTTGTATTATAAGCATAAATTATAAGATGTATATATTTAGATGAATGCTTGACTACATTCATCTAAATAGAATTATAAATTTGGGAAAATAGATACTGCAGAGTATGGCTTTTCATTTCTTAAAACAAAGTATTGAACTCACTCTTAGAAGAGTTTTACAATTTCCAGCTGATATTCACAAAGGCATGATTTAGCACAGTATTCTCTTTTCCTGTGTTGGCATAGTATCTGGCATATGGAAGCTACTATGTATTCATATGCTTTTATTGTGATAACATCCCTCACTTTTTCCCTAGCCTTAGAATAACGGTCAAGAAACTATCGTATTTTTCCTATCATTGAACTATTCCAGAGATACCGGTACTTGTTCAATCTCTATCTCTTTCACTCACAAAGCATGAAAATGTCTTCTTAACCTCAGTTTTTCTTCTTGACAATAAAAAAGCTATTTACAGTATGACATAATATACTGACTCACTAATTAGCCTTAATTGATCACAATTGGTTAGTTTGACAAGCAAGTGACTTAATAGAAACAATTCTATAAGCAGTGATAAATAGAACTAAAAGTACAAAATTATGAATGTGATTAAAAATACTTTCACCATGATCAAAAAAAAAATCAAATGAGAATACAGTAGGTGTTTCATTTTAAGCTCTCTATGTAATAAGTGGATTTAAAATATTTTATTTCTTTCTTTGTTTGGTTTCTGATGCCAGGCCTGGAGTGCAATGGCGGAATCACAGCTTATTGCATCCTCAAATTCCTGGGCTCAAGTGTTCTTCTTCTCAAGCCTTCTTCCTCAGCATCCTGAGCAGCTGGGACTACAAATGTGCACCACCATGCCCAGCTGATTTTTAAAATTTTTGGTAGATACCAGGTCTCACTATAGTGCCCAGGCTGGTCTCAATTTCCTGGACCCAAGCAATTCTCTCTCTCCACTTCCCAAAGTGCTAGGATTACAGGCATGAGCCACCATGCCCAGTAAAATATATTTTCTTATTGTTCTGCAACAGGTAGGTGGACCATTACATTTTGTGATTAATTTTATGAGCAGCAAAGTAAAACTACAGCAAATAGTTATTTGCTGAAGTAGTAAATAGAAAACTCATACTCACTTGAAAGAGAATTCTGGAAACCAACTGATAGCTTTAACTCTGATTTCTTTCCCTAGATAACTTTTATTCAATACATGGAAAATAAAACAACTCAGGTGGAAATAGATCAAAACATTTGAAGAAAGTAATGTCATGGAATTTATGAGAAAGGAACACTGACTAGTGAGAGGGAAAAGAAGAAGAAAACAGTCAAGAATTCTGTGCCTAAATACTCCACCCTGAATACTATTCATGTTATACAATGAAAAACTGTGGATGAATCTTGACATTATTTATCTGGCTTGATATCTCTCTCAATACAACAGATTTTGAAAGCCAACTTCTATTTGAGAATATAAATACATATTCTTCCTTTTTGTCCAAATCAAGGAAGCATCCAGCACTTAAATAAGAGACACTAAAAATTGTCACTGAACATATCACACAATATAAGCAGCAACTCTGATAAACTAAATTGTCATTTTTTTAAATTTTTTTAAGTTACAGGTAGAAGCATGGATCCAAAGTAACACCAATGTATTACAGATGTCAGTTGTTCTAAGTATAGTATAAAGAATATCCCATCATTATCATCATCTTCTATTCTCTAGGTACCATAGAAAACCAGAATTAAGCAATCTTTTACATTCCATATGTATTTGTGTTGGAATTATTTTGATATGATAGAATTTGGTGGTTAAGGATATGGCTTGACCCAGATTATCCCTGTTCAAATACTGGCTTCGACATTTCCTCACTGTGTGACATGCTCTGGTGAATTAATTTGCTTACTGTGCTTTGGTTGTTGAAACTGTTGGGAAACTTTTTTTCTTAATAATGGTACCACCCTTAAAGGATGGTACCCTCATTTTGAGGGTAAAATAAAGCATATCAAGTACTTAAAGACATACGGCACTTAGAAAACAAATTTTGCCGTTTTATTATTGTGAATACTAGAATACATTATTTTTTTATTACTATTAACATTGTTCTTAATCCTTAACTTTTCCCCCTTTTTGTCCTTCCTGGGAGATAGAAATATTAACAATTTGAGGTTGTTATGACTGTGGTGTAACTATACAACTTGCTGATTGTGAAATAATTTATTCTTTTTCACTCTCTACCTACCCCTGGAGTCTATATCAAGTTGAAGTCTCTTGTTTCTGAAAATAAAAAAAAAAAGATATACATAATGAATAAATAAAGCATATAGTTAATATTTCACAACTAACCTTTAGCAGAAAAAGATTGTCAAATTATCTTCCATGTAATTCATCACTGTCCTTTATTTTCTGAAAAAGTAGAGAGATGTCCTTGATCCACACAGCTTCACAGGACATATTTGATTAGTTCCTAAGGATACACATGAAATGTCAAGGAAATATTACTACTAGGCATTTTAATACCTTAATGAGATCCTTTTATTCTCCCTTCCTCTGCTCTGTTACCTTTCCTTATGGATCCCAGTTGCTTATTACTTTGGCAACAATAGATGATGTTACTGATGTGACTACAGAGTCTCTAGACTAAAATTTAAGTTCTTTAGCTGATGATAAAATTGTCAGAAATTCATTGTAACAAAGATGTTCGTTTTTTCTCCCACTTCTTTGCTCTTAGGACATTTACAAAGGCTTACTCTACAACCTCAAAGTCCCAACCAGAAACTTGAATTCAGAATTTATGAGAAAAGAGTATGCACTTGGGAACCATATAGGCTGAGCAAACTTAATGCTGTGGTGGATAAACAAAACATATTTGAATAGTTCCCAGTATAATTTTCAGTTAAAAAAAAGTACTCAATTAACCTTAATTTCTTTTTCTGCTTCTTTTCTTTTGAAGTGCCACTTTTTTGCCCTTAATCGTGCTCTGTATTTTAGATGTCTTCCAATTGTCAAAAGTCTTATCTATCCTTCTTACCCAACTCACCTTTCACCTTCTTAACTAAGCCTCCTAATATCACTATTAAAGAATTTGAATTTTTTAGTTCTTTGAGAGTATTAACAATATCTCCTGTCAGAGTTTCTAAAAGAGTGACTTGAACACAATGAAAAAGTAAATTCCTTTGAATGAACTATTTGAAACTGGAATGTGAGTTTGGGTGTGAGGTCAAGAATACTGGCATGCATAAGGATCCAACTTGTGCTGCGCAGAAATCAAATAGGCTGTATATCAAAAGTAAACCAAGATGCAGCTGGAAACCATTATCCTAAGTAAATTAACACAGGAATAGAAAATCAAATACCACATGCTCTCACTGATAAGCAGGAGCTAAGCATTGAGTACACATGGACATAAAGATGGGGATGATAGAAATTGGGACTACAGGGGAGAGATAAAAAGGGGAAATGGCTGGAAAACTACTTATTAGCTAATTGAGTACTATGCTCACTACCAGTGTACGGGGATCATCTGTATTCCAAATTTCAGCATCACAAAATATTCCCTTGTAACAAACCTGCACATATGCCCTTAATCTAAAAGAAAAGTTGAATTTTTTTTTTATTTTACTTTAAGTTGTGGAAGACATGTGTAGAATGTGCAGGCTTGTTACATAGGTATACGTGTGCCATGGTGGTTTGCTGCACCTATTGTTCTGTACTTTAAGTTCCCTCCCCTCGCCCCCCACCCCCAAAACAGGCCCTGGTGTGTGTTGTTCCCCTCCCTGTGTCCATGTGTTCTCATTATTCAACTCCCATTTATGAGCGAGAACAATCGGTGTTTAGTTTTCTGTTTCTGTATTAGTTTGCTGAGGATAACGGCTTCCAGCTTCATCCATGTCCCTGCAAAGGACATTATCTCATTCCTTTGTTATGGCTGCATAGTATTCCATGGTGTATATGTACCATGCTTTCTTTATCCAGTCTATCATTGATAGGCATTTGGGTTGGTTCCAAGTCTTTGCTATTGTAAATAGTGCAGCAATTAACATACATGTGCATATGTCTTTATAGTAGAATGATTTATATTCCTTTGGGTACATACCCAGTAATGGGATTGCTGTCAAATGGTATTTCTGGTTCTAGATCCTTGAGGAATCGCCATACTGTCTTCCACAATGGTTGAACTAATTTACATTCGAACCAACAGTGTAAAAGTGTTCCTATTTCTCCACAGCCTCACAAGCATCTATTGTTTCTTGACTTTTTAATAATA
>NW_016820251.1:1764409-1799909 GCF_001698545.2 Rhinopithecus bieti | reverse complement strand
GCACTCCAGCCTGGGCGACAGAGCCAGACTACTCCGTCTCAAAATAAATAAATAAATAAATAAATAAATAAATAAATAAATAAATAACAAATTATCTGATTTTGTGATAGTAAAATTAAGACTGTCTTCTGAGTATAGACTAAGTTTTGTGTGCCTTTCTTAATATGTTTAAATTTAGAATCCACTGACTACTGTACATTAATTTGCCAATTTAAACTTTCTAGTTTTTTCAAACAAAATATCAATTGTATGATATCAGGATTGAAGTAAGGACTCTAGGGATGTTGTATTTTCTTTAAATTTAATATAAAGGAGTGATTAACTAGAAATAAAATTATATTCAACTTACAAAATTAAATTTCCACCTCTTACCTGAGTCCTTCGAACACTCATTTAATCAATATGTGTTTTTAATGCTAACAGTTACATCCTTACTCAGAGAGTTTAATTAAGAAATACAATGGTGAAATTAGCAAAGGTACTAAAAGAGGCCATCTGGACATTTAGTCTTTCAGCCCATAGACTATCTGTATTTATTTTATGTTTTTAAAATTCATCTAGGAACAATTTAGAGAACCAATATAGCAATGCCAGATGTACTTTGCAAGATGATTAGGAAGCAGATGGTTTTATGATCACATTTGTGTTTTAAAAGGTGTTATTCTATTATATAAGGTTCACATTCATGACACATGCTTCTTGTTTAATATCGTGGATGGTGTCATCCCATCAGAGCTTCTCACACATTTCTCTTCCTTGCATCTGTTCAGTAGGTTGTATAAATTATCTTAGCAGGTTGTATAAATTATCTCATTACACTGTTGGAAGAATGGTATATTATGCAGTCCTAATTTTCTTATTAACATGATAACATTAGTAAAACTTATACTATAGGCAACCATGGAAAATCAACACAGATGCCTAAAAGCCAACTTGAGTTGTGTCCAGTTAGATTTGATGTGACACTTCACTTTTATTTAACTAAGCTCAAAGGTACAACATACTCTGAAAGTAAGTCTGTATTAAGAGACTATAACTGTGATTGTTCTTGGCATAGTCAATTAATAATAAAAATATTAGGCTTTAGTTAACCATGATAGAGAATAAATGTGATTATAGTAACACAGATGCCCTAGTGAAGAAAGCAATTAAGCATTATGCCTTTTGCTCATGTAGTAAATTTTGATTTTCTCACTTTTTTAAGATATAGTTAAATGTAAGAAAAGCATTTCAGAAAAAGCTTGCATTGTCTATAAACTCAGTCTGTGTCCTGATATCCTGTCACTGTTCCCTGCCTGACTTGTGTAGGTAACCTAATTTTGGATCTGAATGATCCAGTGGGAATGATCCTATTACCTAAACTGACTAGATTAGTGCTACTGCGAGAAGATAACCTCATTCATTTAATTAGCATTTATTTACCACCTGCTAAATGGTCCTAGGCTACTCACTGGGAATGCAGATATATGTAGATCATTACACATGCCCTCAAGGGGATCATAGTCCAGTGGTAAAGTAGGCATGCAAGCAATCACATGTATATATATGTATTCAGAAACATGTATTTCAGAGAGGATAACATATTGCACATATACATTCTATAATTACACAAGTATTATATACAATAATTGTTTTAATATAATAATCATATTTAAAATATACAAATAATTATATATATATCAGAGAATTACTATTATTGTAATATTGTGTTATTGTAATTATATTACAATAATAGTAATTATATTATTATTTATAAAAACTTCAGTTAATGACATTCGTTCTGAAGTATTAAAGGGGAAGTTTATGGACATCTGAGATGTACTTTAAAATGTACCTAAAGTAAGATGGATTAATGGTGGAGAGATAAATAGATAGATGATAGATAGATAGATAGACAGATAGATAAATAGATAATGTTGTAAAGCAAATATAGTAAAATGTTAATGATAGAATCCAGGTGGTGGGTTACACGTATTTACTCTCAACTTTTCGGTATGTTTGAAAATTATTTTCATCATAAAATGCTAGAAAGGAAAAGAAAGTAGGATGGCTGATAGTGATCAGATGTTTGAGAGTTAAAAATATGGTAAATGGAATCAAGAAAAAGTTTGCTGAATGTATTAGTCCATTTTCACACTGCTGATAAAGACATACCGAAGACTGGGAAGAAACAGAAGTTTAATGGACTTACAGTTCCACATGCGGGAGGCCTCACAATCATGGCAGAAGGCAAGGAGGATCAAGTCATGTCTTACATGGATGGCAGCAGGCAAAGAGAGAGAGCTTGTGCAAAGAAACTCCCATTTTTAAAACCATGAGATCTCATGAGACCCATTCACTGTTATGAGAATAGCATGGGAAAGACCCACCCCCATGATTCAAACATCTCCCAGTGTGTCCCTCCCACAACACATGGGAATTATGGGATTTACAAGATGAGATTTGGGTGGGGACACACAGCCAAATCATATCACTGAAGCTTTGGCAAAGTCTCTTAGTTTCTTTAGTGCATTTGCCCTTGCCTCATGGTACTCTAAATTCCTGTATCTGGTCCCTAAAATTCTTTTATCTGGTCCTGCACTCTATTTATACGGTTTGTCCAAGCAAGAAGATTAATATTTCCGTGTGTATTCTAGGACTTCTTAATTCTGCTTTGACCAGCGGCCTTTTTTTTTTTTTTTCTTTCCGTGTGTGTGCATGTGTATGGGTGGGTGTGTGTTTAATACTTTCTGTAACCTTTATCCGTGTTCTTTGATTTTTGGCCTTTAGGCTAGGGAAAGGAAGACACTCTCAGCGTCCAGGTGTAAGTGCTACATGGGATGTGAAAAGGAGGCAGATATTCCTTTTATTTTTATGTAAATTTGATGCTTCATAATATTATCTCACCAAACTGCATTGAGTGCTTTTGAGTAGATAGGTAATTGTCTGGGAAGAAAAATGACAAGTTGGTAGGCAAATCAGCAGAAACTTTTTAAAAAGATGGTTACCATCATCATTATATCAGAGAAAATTAGGTTGACCCAACTGTTACAGAAAATCAAAATCAACAGTGGCTTAAACACATAATTTTTTTTTGTTTATTTGGTTGGTTGTTTATTGTTTTCTTCAAGGAAAAACCAAAACTTGGTATGATAGTTTGACAAAGTAATCAGGGTCCCAAGCTCCTTCGAAACTTTACTTTGCAGTTTTTATATGTGGCCTCATCTTTATGTTTGCAAATATTACTGAAGTTCATACTATTGTATCAACAGTCCTGTCAGCAGGAAGGAGGAAGACCTGGAGGCACATTCACTTCAACGTAAGTTGTACCTACCAATTCACTTATATTCATCTAAAGGATTCAAAATGAGTAAGCATGCCAACCTTTCTGTACAGGAGGCTAACCTGTAGTCTATACTCTGGACAGGAGAATATATGTTTAGTTGTCCCAGTTTTTTAAAAAAATCAATAATTCTCTTAATATATCACATAAGGAGAACAGGTAGTAGAAAAAACTATCAATCACAGTTACAGAATTATCAGTCTAGAATAATATATAATAAAATAGAGAACTTGAGAGTCCTGCAATCAATATTTCAAAGGATTAAAAAAATGAAACCAACTAGAAGTAAAATATAGAAGGAGACAATAGAGTTTAGTGGCCCAGGAGAAAATTCAGTGTGTGCTGAATCCTCAAGGACATATTGGTGTTTCATTGTACTAGATTTGGTCTCAAACAGAATAAGCAGAAATGGAAAGTAGGAAATATCTTGAATTAACCTTGACTAATATTTCTTTTTGATTAATTAGAAGATAATGATGGTAAGTAGTAATTTGCCATTTCCTCACATTGGGAATTGGACAGAGAAAGCATATCTTCAATTTGTCAAAAAAAAAAAAATCAGAAGTAAATTTATGAAACCTTTGGGGCAGGGAGTGCTGCTATCCCTTTTGTCTTGTGGAATTAAGGTAGTCGATGTAGAGATCTATCTACTACCCTAGTTTTACAGGTGATGATCCTGAAGTTCAAGATGAAGTGACTCTCCCAGGGCCACAGCAGTAATAAATTTTCATATTGGCACTAGACACAGAAGCATTCTGATTCATAGTCCGTGGCTCTTAAATCTCTAAAAGTTTTCTTGGCAGCATCTAGCTATTCATCAAATTTTAGCCTCCTCAATCTTGGAAAGGTATCAGCACGTCCATGTAGAATTATTTTCAGATCTTTGTAACATTGAGTCAAAAAACCAGTTTAACTCAGAGTCCCTTTATAATAATCTAAATTCTGCATCTTTATGAGGATTCATTTAATCCATTGCTCAGCCTGCTTTTGTGTACATACTGACGTAGCTTTTTATTCATCTTAGTGACGATTAATAGTAGTTTTGTATATTAAGAAAATCTGACTTTGCTATTTTTTATTAATAATATTCTCAATTTAACCAAGTACTCAATGCCAGCATGCACAAAATACACGTTCCTGTTAATAGCATAAATATTCAGCTAGATGCTGGGAATAAGATGGTGAGCAAAATCAGACACGGTTCCAACTAATACTGGGCTTAGAGTTTAGTGGGGAAACAGACATTTAACAAGCACAGTAGTGGCCACATAATTTTAAAAATTACAGAAAACACATGCCCAATAAAAGCACATGATAAAGACCTTCAACAAATATTTATTGAATGAATTATGGACACTGACCATATATGGGAAATGGTAGACTGATTTGAAGTGAGATGGTAATGTTAAGATGCATCAAATTGTTAAGGGCTTTGAAAGGCAGGATAGGACTTTAGACCTTGTACATTAAAATGTATGGATAAAGAGAGTCATTGAAGGTTATAAATGAAGAAACAGGATTCACAGCTGAATTCTACCAGAGGTACAAGGAGGAGCTGGTACCCATTCCTTTCTGAACTATTCCAATCAATTAGAAAAGAGGAATCCTCCCTAACTCAATTTTATGAGGCCAACATCATCCTGAACCAAAGCCTGGCAGAGACACAACAAAAAAAGAGAATTTTAGAGCCATATCCCTGATGAACTTGATGCAAATTCCTCAATAAAAATACTGGCAAACCGGATCAGCAAGCACATCAAAAAGCCGTTATCCACCATGAAATCAAGTGGGCTTCAACTCCCTGGGATGCAAGGCTGGTTTAAAACATGTCGCAAATCAATAAACGTAATCCAGCATATAAACAGAACCAAAGACAGGAACCACATGATTGTCTCAATAGAATGCAGAAAAGGCTTTGACAAAATCAACAGCCCTTCATGCTAAAAACGCTCAATAATTCGGTATTGATGAACGTATCTCAAAATTATAAAGAGCCATTTATGACAAACCCACAAGCTAATATCATATCTGAATGGGCAAAAACTGGAAAAATTCCCTTTGAAACTGGCACAAAGGACAGGGATGCCCTCTTCTCACCACTCCTATTCAACATAGTGTTGGAAGTCTGGCTAGGGCAATCAGGCAAGAGGAAAGAAATTCAAGGGTATCAGTTAGGAAAAGAAGAAGTCAAATTGTCCCTGTTTGCAGATACATGGATCGTATATTTAGAAAACCCCATTCCGCTCAGCAAAATCTCCTTAACTGAATAAGCAACTCAGCAAAAGTCCTCAAGGATACAAAATTAATGTGCAAAAATCACAAGCATTCATTATACACCAGTACAGACAAGCCAAAGACCAAATCAGGAATGGAACTTCCATTCACAATTGTTCAAAGAGAATAAAAATACCTAGGATCTCAGCTTACAAGGGATGTAAAGGACCTCTTCAAGGAGAACTACAAACCCACTGCATCAGTGAAATCAAAAGAGGACACAAACAAATGGAAGAACATACATGCCTCATGGATAGGAAGGAATCAAGATATCGTGAAAATGGCCTACTGCCCAAGGTTATTTAGTAGAGTTCATGCCATCCCCATCAAGCTACAATGAGTTCTTCACAGAATTGGAAAAAACTGCTTTAAAGTTCATATGGAACCAAAAAAGAGCCGCATTGCCAGACAAATCCTAAGTCAAAGGACAAGCTGGAGGCGTCAACGATACCTGACTTCAAAACTATACTACCAAGGCTACATGTGATCCAAAACAGCATGGTACTGGTACCCAAACAGAGCTATAGACCAAGGGAACAAGACAGAGTCCTCAGAAATAATACCGCAATCTACAGCCATCTGATCTTGACAAACCTGAGAGAAACAAAGAATGGGGAAAGGATTCCCCTATTTAATAAATGGTCTGGGAAAATTGGCTAGCCATAAGTAGAAAGGCTGAAAGTGGATCCTGTTTCCTTACCCACTTATACAAGATTAATTCAAGATGGATTAGAGACTTAAATGTTAGACCTATATACCATAAAAACCCTAGAAGAAAAATCCTAGGTAGAACCATTAGACATAGGCAGGGCAAGGACTTCAATGCTAAAAACGACCAAAGCAAGGCAGCAAAAAGCCAAATTGACAAATGGGATCTCATATTAATCTAAAAGCTTTTTGCACAGCAAAAGACCAACTACCATCAGAAGTGAACAGGCAACCACCAGAATGGGAAGAAAAATTTTTGCAACCTACCTCATTCTGACAAAAGGTGCTAATATTCCAAATCTACAAAGGAACTCAAACAACAATACGGAGAAAAAAACACCCATCAAAAAGTGGGGAAAAGGATATGAACAGACATTTCTCAATAAGAAGATATTCATACAGCCAACAGACACAGTGAAAAATGCGCATCGTCAACTCGCCATCAGAGAAATGCAAATCAAACAACCAACAATGAGATACCAATCTCACACCAGTTAGAATGGCAATCATTAAGAAGTCACAGGAAACAACAGGTGTTGGAGAGGGAGTTGGAGAAATATGGAACACTTTTACACTGTTGGTGGGGATTGTAAACATAGTTCAACCATTATGGAAAACAGTATGGCAAATTCCTCAAGGATCTAGAACTAGATGTACCATATGCCAAGCCATCCCACTACTGGGTTAATATACCAAAGATTATATAATTATCTACTACAAAGACACATGCACACGTATGTTATTGCGGCACTATTACAATAGCAAAGTCTTGAATCAACCCAAATGTCCATCTGTGAAGACTGGATTAAGAAGATGTGCCACTAATACACCATGGAATACTATGCCAGCCATAAAAAGATGAGTTTTGCGTCCTTTGTAGGGACATGGATGCAGCTGGAAACCCATCATTCTTAGCAAACTATCACAGTAACAGAATAACCAAAACACCGCATGTCTCACTCATAGGTGGGAACTGAACAATGAGATCACTTGGACTCGGGAAGGGAACATCACGCACTGGGGCCTATCATGGGGAGGGGGAGGGGGAGGAGGAGGGATGCATTGGGGAGTTATACATGATATAAATGATGATTGATTGGTTGCTGACGATTGATTGGGTGCAGCACACCAACGATGCATAAGTAGACATATGTAACGAACCTGCACTGTTATGCACAATGTACCCTAGAACTTAAAGTATAATAAAAAAAATAATAAAAAATAAATAAATGAAGAAATAAAAGATCCTCTTTGTTTTGGGAAGAAAGGTTTTGATATTAGTGAGAGAATGGCATTGAGGGTGTAAAACAAGAAAACAAGCATCAGTTTGCTGGCCAAGTTTAAACAGTTTCAGGTAAGAGATAATGAGAGACTGAACAAAGGTAGTGAGATAGAGAATGAGGAATGAATTTAAAAGACATTTCATGGATACTTATGACAGAAATTGGTGACAAATAATCCTTTAAGATGTCAGGGATAAGATAAATGAGATATTAAAATTCATCCAATATTTCTGGTTTAAATGACTAAGATTACATCAATAAATAAGACAGAACAAAGAATAAGTTTTGTAAATAGAGCTGAGGAAGAAAAACAGCCACTCCTGGTATTGGAGAACTGATCTAAAACTCACAGCCAGGCTTCAGTGTCGTTACAAGTTGGTTTGATGCTCAAAACTAGGCCATAGTGTTCTGCTCTTGAACATAAACAGTCTCACAGAATATCAACATCAAATGAGGTTACTCTGAGACCATGACTAAGTGAAACTAAAAAATGATCATTGTTCAACCACAAAATACCAAATATTCCTTTCCCCAGCTAAAATGAGTGACTGTTTTTATAAACCAATTTCAACTTTATCTTCACTGTAGTCAGCCCTTCTCTATACATAAGATTTATTGAGATATTCATGGACTTTCCTTCTGCTTTCTGAAAGCACCCAATTCAGATCTAACCCCTGCTTCATCAGATCCTCTCCAAAATTACTCAAGCAAACCCATAATTCTATAAATGCTTTCAAACATCTTCTTACTGAGACCCTGTGTTTCCCTATAGTGTGCATTCTCCCTCATTGAAACAAGTAATAAATCTAACTCATTTAACTACAGCTGTGCTTCTGGTGGTCTTTGGCTGAAGGTCATTGCATGGCAATAGGCCTAATATTAGACAATGTCATCTTGAAGTGTTTCTTGGGATATAAGATACTACTGGAAATACAGTTGCTATATTGTGTCATTCATTTTCTTTTGGTTCATTAAGTTCTTAGAGATACACGTTTCTGAGGAAAATCATTCTGGAGGAACCTAAAAAGGGACCAAAAAATTCAGAATTGCTTAAGAATCTACTATCAGTGTCTTTTGACAAATTCTGTGTATCCAAAAAGAAAGCAATCATGTAAAAGTTTAACTTAGATAAAAGTAATGTAAATGTCTTTGTGTATTAACATGCTATAAAAGGTACCACTCAAGGCAAAAAATAAATATGAGAAGAGGTAATTTTTATAAAAAATGGAGCAGTGAGGTCTGCTTTTTGTTAAAAAGATTTTCTAAGGTTTGTCATAAATATTGCCATTTGTGCAACTACAGTATGACATTATATGGTAACTGGTCATACGTAACAATCTACTGCATAAATAGAATGACTTGGATTAATCCGGTATGTTTTGTAGCATATATACAGTTAAAACCCAGCATGAAAGTTTAAATAGGAAATGTTGCCCAATATTGCTTAAAAGTAAAATGCTCCATTGTGATGAGATTGTTTGGTTTAATATCACATTACTCTCTGATGCCTTTTAAACTTTTGGGAACAGGTATAATTTGTAGAAAATCTTGATTTAGTTTAAATGTAGGTTTTAAAACTATTAATGTCTTTTTTATATTTTATAAAATGTACAAGGAAATTACTTTTGAAGAAATGAGCTTCTATTTAAATGTTGAAATATTTGTATGCTGTGAGTTTAAGAAGCCTTTAATTACCTGTCAGTTTTAGAGAACCATCTGCTTTCCATGATTGTAAAAAAGAAAAAAACTATGAAAACATCATTTTAAAGGCTCCCTACAGATTATGTTGATTGTCAAGTATATTTAACAAAGTATTAATCAAACGCAAAAAGTAGAGACATTCCTACATATTGGTGTGTCACAGCATTCCCTAACAACATTATTGTCTTTCTTTATAAGCCCAGACTTCTGCAGATATTATCCTGTCCCACAGCCCAGCCCTCGGTATTTCATTGCACTATACAGTTGGTTGTTATAGACATAAACATAGATCAGGGGTTTTCAACCTTAGTACTATTGACATTTGGGCTGGATAATTTTTTGTCGAATTAATAGTGTCCATGTGGCTAGGTCAGGTACAAAAAAGTCTGATGTGAAGCAACCACTACCTGATGAGGCTTACAGCTTAGACAGTGATACATGTTGGGAGGCAAGAGAGGAAGCAGTAACTGACTCAGCCAACGCAGTCAAGTCTTGTCAATCAATGGCAAAGGATTGGGATGATGATCTCATATTAAAGCGCTCTGAAACCCAGCTTAGTGCCTAAGAGGTCACTGGTGACATTAACAAGTAGACTTTCAGTAGAGTGGTAACAAGTAGTTACCAAAGTTCAGTGAGCACACTGAGGAATCTCTGTAAAATAATGAAGCAGAGATAACATGCTTGACTATGAATTGGGCAAAATAACAGAGCTTCTCTCTCTTACTCTTCTTCTTGAGAAACAGCATTTGATTTCTTCAAGCAGAGGCTAGGTGACCTGCTAATGTTACCTCTCCAGGCTATATATCTTGCCTCTCTCTTGGTCTTGATGGAGAAGTGGCCCAACAAATTTGTTACAAATCCTTTATTCCTTAATGGACAGATTAAAAATGTTTTCTCTGAACAGGCTTACGTTGTAAACCTTAAGTAAAACTATTTATAGTTGAATTTCCAAATAAACAAGTTATTTGGGAATAATATACGAGGATTAAAATTGCAATTCAATGCACACAATCCAGAGGAGCTCTTAGATGTGTCTGAAAAAATGAAAAGAAAAGGCTGGAATTTTATTGAGGAAAAGAGAAAAGTTATGTACATTGTTTTGAAAGAAAGTTCATTGGCACTGGCAGTGTTGAGCTGAGTGAGCATAGGAACTTCTGAGCTCTGAGTAGTAAGTGGCAGCAGTTACTATGTAAGATGTAATCTTCAAGTGATGATGTTTTCTGTTGAATTGCAAAAATACTTCCTGGAACAGGGACTTGGGTGTCCTTCCCCATGGCTTCCCAATTCCATTTTAGTTGGGTATGACATGAACGTCTCCATTTTGAATAAACAACTTTCACAATATCATTCACTTTACTCTCGTTCAAACTTCTATCTTTATGTTTAAGTATAATGCAGCAAAATTTCCTTTAGAGACTATTCAATAATTTACAGATCCATAAATTTCCAGGTATTCTGAAACCTACTTCTATCAGTCTACTAAGATTCATGTATTTTGTTTTTTGCCTTAAAACACCTTACTTCAGTTTTTCAAATGTTTAATAACTTAAGGAAACTATCATTTTTTAGGAGGGATGTGTGTAGAAAATATATTTAAGAAATTAAAAGGTTTTCATTTCTAGGCATAACAATGTTTTGGAGACTTTAGGGGTTTATGAAAGATCATTTGGAAGCTTTATTCTATTTGTGAAATAGTGTGTCTTCTACTACCTTACTTTTATCTAATTCATTTCCTCCAGTGGAAACTTTTTCTTCCTATTCTTCAGCTTCCTATTAAAGTGCCTTCCTTCCTTGAAAATGAAACTCAAATTCCACCTCTTGTAGGAAGCATCTCGTCAAACTGCTTACTCACTGCCCTGTTATACTCCAGTAGTGCCTCACACTCTTACTACAGTACTTAATGTAGTCTATCTTGGTATTAGAATACATTGAGTTACTACTCTAAGTCCACGGTGGACATGGACAATGTCTTCATCATTTTTGTATCTCCTACTTAACCTAGTACAATGCTTTGTAAAACAGATACTAAAAAATGCTTATTAAAATGAATCAAAGCCAATCACTATGTTGAAAAGAATGTGAACTGGGTTTTAATAAGGTTTTCTTAACTTTAAATTATTACAGGCTTTGTTACAATAATCTTGAGCCTATCTTGGGCTAATTGGCAAACAATTAAAAGAAGTAAATTGCACATGTGAAGGAAAGTATAGTTTATAAATTGTATTACCTCATAATTATTGATATTAATAAGTAATTAGATGAATGGGAATTAATGACATGGTGGCTACCAACTATTAATGTAATGTATACATTCATATCACAGAGCTGTTATAAAACCGCTACCAGTGATTTTATGTCAAAAGACTTGAACTGTCTCCTTATTACCTCTATGACCTCAGGTATATTTTTATTCATAAAATATGAATCTCTCATATGTACCATGCCTGTCTCACAAAGTTACTGTTAAGATCAAATGAAATAATAAAAATAACAGTAAGTTATTTAGAGGTAAATATTCATCAAGAACTCTATATTGTGCTTTCATTTAAATATCACAACAATCCTGTGAGATAGATTTTCACTCCTATTTTCACAAATAAAGCCTTGGCACAGAGAGCTTACATAGTTTCCCCAAGATCATATGGTTATTAAGAGGTAGAATTAGAATTTAATATCAGATAGTCTGATTCCAGAGCCAAAGCTCTTAGCCCAAATGTTAAATTGCTAAGTAAGTATTAGCTCTATCACTTTGAATTTTATAAAACTTGGCTTCATGACATTAACGACCTACTGAAAATTTTTAAGATATAAAATTTCTAGAATAAAACTTTCTTAGATTTCCTAGAGACATAAAGTAACAAATCTAATCAAAATGCTCCTTAAAAATTAAAATGCAATTTATGCCAGAAATATGTTAGAAGATTGATTTAGTAAAGCTATTAACTTAGTGACTTGTCAATTATCTGCCTCTTATACAGTAGCTGGTTACACTCTTTAGTTTGTTCTATATTTTTTTAAAAACAGAATCTTAAATGAATCCATTAGTGTTTCACTTAGACACTTTATTGTTTAGTGACTTAAAATCAAAATTTGAAATCTTAAGGTGTTAATCCTAAGCATTAAATAAATATAAGACCTGGTATATCCATCTATTTTCTTTCTAATTCAGAAAATGCTATGCATATCATATTTAGATTGCTTTCCTCAACATCTGCAATTTGGATTACAATGTGCAATTTGGAGAACAACATTGCCACCCAGGGGATAGAGGATTGAAAGTGCAAAGTCAAAATAAAATTTGAGAGCAGTGGTAGTGGATTGTGGATGAAACACTCAGTTGTGTTGCAATCTGTTGTGAGGTGAATTACTAACAATAGTTCAAATACCAAAGATTGTAAACAACATGCTATAAAAAACATAAGATCCTAAATAATAACTTCTCTTTTTTCTATTCATTTAAGTAAAAGAGAAAAATATAGAGTTACATCTACTTTCTTAATAATGGCCCATAACTTTCTAACAGCTGCGATACAATTAGAACACATATGGGAAAATGCCTTAAAAGAAAACAACATATCAAAGCAATTGAGGCATCTAGTAAAATAGAAAAAAAAAAACTGGATTTGACTAAATTATTCACCATGAAAAACATCAAATATCATTCTAAGTTGTGAAATTTTAAAGCTCTTCCTATTAAAGTCAGGAAAAAGTAAAGGATACTCATTATCACTGTTATTACTTACACTGTTATTACATTTGTTTGGAAATTCTAATAAATATAATCATTCAAAACAAAATAATTGCTATAAATACTGAAAGAGGTAATTATCTTTCTAATAATATGACTGCAAACTTAAAAATCCTTCTCACTTCCAAAAAAATACTTGAAAAAGTGACTGGAAAACATACACAAAAAAATTCATGATTTATAGTTTGTATCTATATTGGTAACCAGCTAAAGTATATGGAAATGAGAGAACATATTCCTTTCACAATTGCAACAACAACTATGAGACTACATTTTAAATTTTATTTGGTTTAAGAGTTAATAACACATGGTACAAAATTTATAAGGTACAAAAGGAAACATGGTAGAAAGATTTTACCTATGTTTATCCAGCTCCTTACTTCCCCTGTAAAGATACTATACAAACAAGTAATTGTGGTTTGTATGTGTATGTGTACACATATCTTTCCTTCTAAAACACACAAACAATAGCATACTATTGTGTAGTGATACTTGATTTATTCATTGCACAATATATCATGAAAAGCCTTTCATTCCAATAAAGAGCTGATTATTCTTTTTAATGGATTATTAATCAGTTACATGTTGGACAAGTTCCCTCCAATCTTCTATTATTACAAACACTTATATACTGAATAGCTTTTTACATGCATCAGTAATTTGTACCAGTGTAATGTTACCATATTTTTCTAGAAGTATAATTGCTAGTCCAAGGGTAAACATATTTATTTAACAGTTTTATTGAACTTTAATTGACACACAACTGCATATATATATATATAAAGTATACACTTTGATAACTTTTGACATATGTATCTACTGTGATACCATCACCAAAATCAAGATAATGAACATATCAATTACCCTCCAAAACTTCCTCATGACCATTTTAATTTTTTTTCTGGCATCCTTCTATCCCTCCTCTCTCACTTCTGTAGGCAACCATTGATCTATTTTTGTAACTATACATTAGTTTGCATTTCCTAGAATTTTATATAAAAGAAATAATATAGTATGTACTCTTTTTGTCTTGATTCTGCCACCCAGCATAATTATTTTGAAATTCATCCATGTTGTAGTGTGTGTCATTGCTTTCTTTTACTGAATGATGTTAGTGTGTGTGTGTGTGTGTGTGTGTGTGTGTGTGTGTATCAGAGTTTATTCATTTGCCTGTTGAAAAAAGTTTTGTATTGTTTTTATCATTTGGCTATTAAAAGTATAACTTCCTGAATATTCAAGCACAAGACTCTGTATAGACACATAGTGCCATTTCTCTATTAATCTAGATGAGAAGGCCTAGATCATATACTAGAAACTTCTTTAAAAACTCTGTCTATAAATTGTACTACGTTACATTTCCACTAATGATGTTTGAGAGTTCCAGGTACTCCGCATCCTACTTGGTATAATCAGACTTTTTATTTTAGCCATTCTAGTAGGTAGGTAATGAAATCACATTGTGGTTTTAATTCGCATTTCCCTGATGTCTAATGATGCTGAACATATTTTCATGTGCTTATTTGCTATTCACATATCTTTTAAGAGTGAAATATCTGTTCAAATATTCTGCCTGTTTTCTTAACTTTTGTGTTTGGAGAGTTCTTTACATAGTCAAGGTTAAAGTCCTTTATAAAATACTTAATTTTCAAAACTTTTCTCTCCACGTGTGGCTTCTCTTTTGACTATCTTCCCAGTGTCTTTTGAAGAGTAGAAGTTCTATTGTTGATTCAGTCCAATTTTAAATGTATTTTATATGGATTCTGCTTTTGTCTAATATCCTGGAAATTTTTGCCCAACCCAAGGTCACAATATTTTTTCAATTGAAAATATTTTTTTCTTAATTTTTTGTATTGTTAATTTTTATGGATACATAGTAGGTGTATATATTTATGGGTTACATGAGATATCTTGATGCAGGTATACAATGTGTAATAATCACATCAGGGTAAATGGGGTATTCATCACCTCCAGCATTTATTATTTCTCTGTTTTATGAATGTTCCAATTATACTCTTTTAGTTATTTTTAAATGCACAATAAATTATTCTTGACTGTAGTCATATACTAGATCATATTCATTCTATATATCTATATTTTTGTACCCATTAACCACCCCACATCCCCCATCCACTACATTTCTCAGCCTTTGGTAACCATCATTCTATTCTCTATCTTCATGAGTTCAAATGTTTTCATTTTTAGCTCCCACAAATAAGTGAGGACATGTGAAGTTTGTTTTTTCTATGCCTGGCTTATTTCACTTAACATCATGTCCTACAGTTCCTTCCATGTTACTGCAAATAACAGGATCTCATTTTTATGACTGAATGTATTTCATTGCATGTATGCATCACATTTTCTTTATCCATTTATCTGTTGATGAACATTAGGTTGATTCCAAATCTTGGCTATTGTGAATAGTGCTGCAATAAATATGGAAGTGCAGGCATCTCTCTGATAGTCTGATTTCCTTTATTTTGGGTATATACCTAGCAGTGGGATTGCTGTAACATATGGTAGTTCTATTGTTAGTTTTTTGAGGAATCTCCACACTATTCTCCATAGTGGATGTACTAATTTACATTCCCACCAATAGTGTAACAGGGGTTTCCTTTTCTTCACATTCTCACTAGCATTTGTTATTGTCTGTCTTCTGGATAAAAGTCATTGTAACTGGAATGAGAAGACATCTCATTGTAGTTTTCATTTGCTTTTCTCTGACGATCAAGATATTGAGCATCTTCTTATACCTGTTTGCCCTTTTTATGTCTTTGAGAAATATCTATTAGATATTTTGCTCATTTTTAAATCAGATTATTAGATTTTTTTCTACTAAGTTGTCGGGACTCCTTATATAGTCTGGTTATTAACCCTTTGTCAGATGAATAGTTCCCAAATATTTTCTCCCATTCTGTGAGTTTTCTCTTCACTGTGTTGATTGTTCCCTTTGTTGTGTGGAAGCGTTTTAACTTGATGTGATCCCATTTGTCCACTTTTGCTTTGGTTGACTGTGCTTGTAGCCTATTACTCAATAAATCTTTGTTCAGACCAACGTCCTGGAGAGCTTCCCCAAAGTTTTCTTTTAATAGCTTCATAGATTCAGGTCTTAGATTTAAGTCTTTAATCCATTTTATTTGATTTTATATATGGTGAGAGATGGGGGTCTAGTTTCATTCTTCTGCATATGAATATCCAGTTTCCTAGCAGCACTTATTCAAGAAAATGTCCTTTTCCCAATGCATGTGCTTGGCACCTTTGTAAAAATTGAGTTCACTGTAAATGTGTGGATTTATTTCTGGGTTCTCTACTCTGTTCCATTGGTCTGTGTGTCTGTTTCTGTGCCAGTACCATGTTATTTCGGTTTCTATCGCTCTGTAGAATAATTTGAAGCCAGATAATATGATTCCTCCAGTTTTAGTCTTTCTGCTTAGGCTAGCTATGGCTATTCTGGGTCTTTTGTGGTTCCGTATAAATTTTAGGATGTTTTGTCTATATCTGTGAAAAATGTCATTGATATTTTGGTAGGATTGCATTGGATCTGTAGGTTGCTTTGGGTAGTACGGACATTTAAAAAACATTGATACTTCCAATTCATAAACATGAAATATCTTTCCATTTGTGTGTGTGTCCTCTTCAATTTCTTGCATCATAGTTTTTCTTGCATTATAGTTTTCATTGTAGAGATCTTTCACTTCTTTAAGTTTATACCTAGGTATTTAATTTTATTTGTAAATATTATATGTGGGATTACTTTCTTGATTTTTCAAATGGTTCACTGAACACAGAAATGTTACTGATTTTTGTATGCTGATTTTGTATCCTGCAGCTTTAGTCAATTTATCAGTTCTAATCGCTTTTGGTGGAGATGTTGTTTTCCAAATATAAAATCATATAATCTGCAAAACTAGGATAATTTTACTTTCTTTCCAATTTAGATGCTCTTTATTTCTTTCTCTTGTCTGATTGCTCTAGCTAAGACTTTCAGTACTATGTTTAATAACAGTGGGTAAAGTGAGCATTCTTGTCTTGTTCTAGATCTTAGCAGAAAAACTTTCAGGTTTTCACTAATCATTATGATATTGGCTGTTTCTGTCACGTGGCTTTTATTATGTTCAGATATGTTCTTTGTATACTCTGTTAAGTTTTTATTGTGAAGGAATGCTAAACTTATCAAATGTTTTCTCAGCATCGGTTAAAATTATCATATCTTTGGCATTTATTCTGTTGATATGATGTGTCATATCAATTGATTTGCATATGATGAACCATCCTTGCACCCCTGGCACAAATCTCGCTTTGTCATGATGAATGATTTTTTAATGTGTTGTTGAATTCCGTTTGCTAGTATTTTGTTGAGAATTTTTGCATCAATGTTCATAGAGATGTTCTGTAGTTTTCTTTTCTAGATGTGTCTTTAGCTTTGGTATTAGGGTAATACTGGCTTCACAGAATGATTTTGGAAGTATTATCTTCTTTGTTTTTCAGGATAGTTTGAGTAGGGCTGTTCTTAGTTCTTCTTTAAGTGCACAGTAAAATTCAGCAGTGAAGCCATCAAGCCCCAGGCTTTTCTTTGCTGGAAAACTTTTTATTAAGGCTTCTATCTTATCACTCGTTATTGGTTTATTCAGGTTTTGGATTTCTTCATGGTTCAATCTTAGTACATTGTATGTGTCTAGGAATTTATCCTTTCTTCTAAGTTTTCCAATTTGTTAGCATGTAGCTGCTTACAGTACAAAGTTTTTGTCCTATGATTTCTTGAAGTTCTATAGGTTTTACATTTAGATATAAACTCAACCATTTTCAGTTGTTTTTCTAGGTGGTGTTACATGTGGGTGAAAGTGGTGTGTGTGCACGTGTGTGTGTTCCATATAGATATCCAATTATTCAGGCACAATTTGTTGAGGAAACTAACTTTTCCTCACAGAATTGCCTTTGAAACTCTCAAATATCATGTGTTCATATATGTGTGAGTAAACTTTTTAATTTTATTCTGTTTAGTAAACTTCCATGTTTAGTTGTAATCTATAATAGTATGACTAAAACTTTAAAAAAGTGCAAAATGAGAACAATGGTAGTAATCCAGCTTGTTAGATAAGAAAGAGATTACTTTGATGTAGTCATGGAAGAATTCTCAAGGAAAGTGGGTGTTGAGAACTGAATTGTTTCCCCCGCCCTTCAAATTCATATGTTGAAGACCTAACCCTGAGTATGATGCTATTCAGAGATCAAATTTTTAGGGATGTAATAAGTTTAAATAAGGTCATAATGCTAGGACTCCAATAGGATTGGTGCCACTATAAGAAGAGGAAAACACCAGAGAGCTCTCTCTCCACATGTGCACAGCAAAAAGATCATATGGGGTTGTGGCCACAAAAAGGTGGCTATTTGCAAGCAAAGAAGAGAGCTTGTACCAGAAACTAATCCTGATGGTACCTTGATCTTGGACTTCAAGCATCCTAAATAAATCTGTGTTGTGTAAGCTATCCAGATTGTGGTATTTTATTATGGCACCCCAAACCAACTAACACAGTGGGATCTAAGGAACTCTTGAGGAACTTGACACTGAAAAATCTGAGCCTCTATGGAATGTGTTTGTGGACCCTTAGTTCCACTAATTGGAACACTGTAGTAAAAAGAAAAAAAGGTCGCAAACTAGTTACTTTTAATTATAATAGCTTTGTCATTTCATACATCTGACAGCATTGAATTGATCCAGGTCAGCCCTCTATGAATAAAACAGTGAGACAGTTTGCTTTCTAGAGAAACTTTCAACCTAATTAACACAAATACATTATTATTACTGGAGAAACTGGGCATTGCTTAATGAAAGCCAGTTAGTAGAACTACCTTTGTTATCAAACAAAATAATTTTTGAGACTGTAGGAAGTCTCAAAAAAGAGGTAGGAAGATTGAGTTGGAGGTGATATACCTGGAACAAATGATTTCACATTAAAATGTGAAAATGGAACAATACTAGTCTCTTTAAAAACAAGAGTATCTAAGGTTGTTGAGAGCTTTTAATATAAAAGAATAACCAGTACACAAATAATTTCAAATTAAAGTAGACTGTCATAAATAGTATAGTATGCTCCACTGATAGACTATCATAAATACTATAAATATGACCCACTGGTGAGCAAAATTAAACTTATCCTTGGGGCTGTGGAAATAATTCTTAAAAGAGATGGATGGAATTTGACCTGGTCTTGAGAAGTAGCACTTGAGAAAGCAGATGTAGCAGAGGAAGCCTCATAGCTAATGGAGACAGCATGGGCTAAGGAGGAAAACAACTAAGCAATTGCTGATCCTGAGGAGACTGGTGGTTTAAGAACTGAGATTTTAGGGATCAAAAGTAGTGGTCAAGAGAAAAGGCTGCAAAGCTTTTTAGAGTTACAGGAAAATTTTGTATTAATAATACATTTTCTGAAGCATTATGGGATCATCATAACTCCTTTCTCCCAAATTTAAACACAGATTTTCCATAAAGCTCTCTATTTTTCTTGATTATTTGACATTCCTTCCTATGTATTTATATGCAAGGTACACTACCCACCTGGAGATGAAAAAGCTCCTACACTGCAGGAGTTTAGCTTTAATGACAGAAGATAGACAAAGGAAACAATTACAATTCAGTGTACGATTTAGTAATGGCAAAACTACCTTCATGTAACACTGGTCAAACAAGAAGTCAGCTGTTAAATCCATTTGTGTCCAAATAATGTACCAAACTAAAGGAACATCTATTTCGTTTACCAAGTCAGAGCTATTCTAAGTGGAGTTCAGTTTTATGAGTTAACAGCATGGGTTCCGGACAAGGCTGGTTTCTTGGGCAAAGGCTCAGAAGTGGGCCTTGGTTAACTGTGCTTTGGGAACATCTTGAAACTATTAGTAATTTCATTTTGGAATTTGAGTTTTGTAAGTGAAGTCCAGCGGGATAATGGAATATGTGCCAAGGCCTTGTTGTCTCAGGTCATGTGTGGTCCTGTCTCCCACAGCCTCCCCAGGTGGACTCTCTGGTTTCCTGCTCTCCTGTCTCCACTCAGCAACTGCTGCCACCTTGTTCCAGTGCATACACTTCTACCTGAGTCTTGGGGCAGGGGTCTCAGGCACCTTTGAGGGTCTGCTCTGACAACCTAATGTCTCTGTGCTTTAGGGAGCATCGCATTAAATAGTAAATTAAAAAACACCAAGAAGAGTCAAGAGATACTATAGAAGAAACTAGTTATTCTGTTTGTTTTGTTTTGAGACGAAGTTTCACTCTTGTTGTCCAGTCTGGAATGGTCTTGGCTCACTGTGACCTCCGCCTCCTGAGTTCAAGTGATTCTCCTGCCTCAGTCTCCCAAGTAGCTGGATCACAAGCATGCGTCACCACGCTCAGCTAATTTTGCATTTTTAGTAGAGACGGGGTTTTGTTTCTGGAATTGGTTCCTTCCGGTGGGTTCTTGGTCTCACCAACTTCAAGAATGAAGCTGCGGACACTCACAGTGAGTGTTACAGTTCTTAAAGATGGTGTGTCTGGAGTTTGTTCCTTCAGATGTTCAAATGTGTCCGGAGTTTCTTCCTTCTGGTGGGTTGGTGGTCTTGCTGACTTCAGGAGTGAAGCTACAGACCTTTGCAGCGAGTGTTACAGCTCTTAAAGATGGCACATCCAGAGCTGTTCATTCCTCCCGGTGGGTTCGTGGTCTCACTGGCTTTCACGAATGAAGCTGCAGACCTTCGCCGTGAGTGTTAACAGCTCATAAAGGCAGTGTGGAACCAAAGAGTGACCAGCAGCAAGATTTATTGTGAAGAGCAAAACATCAAAGCCTCACCAGAACAGGTTATCCCACTGGTGGCTGGGGTGGCCTGCTTTTATTCCCTTATTTGGCCCCACCCACATTCTGCTGATTGGTCCATTTTACTTAGTGCTGATTGGTGTTTACAATCCCTTAGCTAGACACAGAGTGCTGACTGGTGCATTTACAATCCTTTAACTAGACACAAAATTTCTCCAAGTCCCTACCCAATTAGCTAGACACAGAGGGCTGATTGGTTTGTTTACAGACCTTTAGCTAGACACAAGAGTGCTGACTGGTGTGTTTACAATCCTTCAGCTAGACACAAAAGTTCTCCAAGTTCCCACCCAATTAGCTAGACACAGAGCACTGACTGGTGTGTTTATAAACCTTTAGCTAGACAGAGTGCTGACTGGTGTGTTCACAAACCTTTGGCCAGACTCAGAGCACTGACTGGTGCATTTACAATCCTTTAGCTAGACAGAAAAGTTCTCCAAGTCCCCAACCGACCCAGAAGCCCAGCTAGCTTCACCTCTCAGTTTCTCCATGTTAGTCAGGCTGGTCTCCAATGCCCGACCTCAGGTGATCCGCCGGCCTCGGCCTACCAAAGTGCTGCGATTACAGGCATGAGCCACTGTCCCCTGCCGGAAGAAACGTTTTTCCTGCATTTTGAACGAAGGGGCCTGGATTTTCATTTTGCACTGCACCCCACATATTATGTAGCTGGACTTGAAGTCCTATAGCAGTGGACAGTCCCAGGCAAGTGACTCTGGGCAAGGCACTGGGTGCCTCTTAAGTCACTTTACACATGTGTAAAATAATAGTTCAAAGCAGAGTTGGATTGCTCACTCCTGTAGTACTAGCTATTTGGAAGACTGAGGTGACAGGATGGCTTGGGTCCAGGAGTTTGAGGCTGCAGTGAGCTATAAATGTGCCACTGCACACCAGCCTGGATAACAGACCAGGTCTCTAACAAAATAATAATAATTATAATAGAATAATAATTTCTATCTTGTTGGATTTCTGTGGAGATTTTGAGCTAATTTATGTAAATCTCTTGGACCAGCATTTGACACATTTTAATGGTCAATACTAGAAAGTGTTGGCAATTATACATTACCTAATTCAAACACATTCCCTTACGTATCCTATGCCCGCCGGCTAATATTTCTAAACAGCCATTCCCACAGGCAGTACCAAATGTGTATCCTGGTTTTGCTTCAAACGTTCATTCCTTAAATTTAAACTCTTCTATAGTGTGCAGGAAAAAAATATTCGCACCTCAGCTATAATGTGAGGTTGGGACAAAAAGCTGCGAGGATCTAAAAAGGCGTGCTTGTTAGAAAAGCAAAAAACCTTCACAAACACTAGATTAAAAAAATGGAAGCAAAAAATCGTTCATTCAAGTGCTTGACCATTTCACAAGAGCTCTTTCACAGCCGTTCAGCGACCCCCTCGCCATTACGAGAGAAAAACCAAGGCCGGTACAATGCGGGCGCAGTGTACTAAAGGGACACACACACACAGTGTACTAAGGGGACACACACACACAAACACACACACACCCCGCATCTTGAAAACCTGGACGTTCCACAGCTACCATCCCCCGTCTGGTTTCCATAGGAACGCGCAATTCCGTTGCGTCGCCCTCTGCGCCGGAAGTTGCTTATATCAGTTCCGGTTCTCCCCTCCAAGCGTCAACGTTTCCTTTTCCCAGGAGGCAGCTAGAGCAGACGGCGGATGAATTGTGGACAGAAGAGGCTTCCGTTGAGGGGCGTGGCGACGCAGCCGCAGTCTGAGAGACCCAGTTCACGTGCAGGCACTGGCGGATCATATTCCTTCATCTACCATGGCTCAGCCGGGAACTCTGAACCTCAATAACGAGGTGAGCGCCGAGGAACCTATGGGGCTGACTTTGAGGGTCCTCAAAACCGGGTCTTTTGAGACGCGTGGTCGGAGGCGGGCATAGAGGGTGCGGCTGGAGGAACTTTCGTGGTGGGCCCAGGCGAGTTTCCCGCAGCTTGGAGTTTGGCAACCGGTAATTTCCCTTTTCGGTCTCTAGGTGACTAAAGTGAGAGACATGTGTCAGGCCCCACGAATTTATGTGTGTGGGACTTTGGGAAGACCCTTTAGCCTGGATATTCAATATTTTCGTCTGTAAAGCGGAACTCAAATATAGTTCGTCCCAGGGTGGTTGTGAGATTAACTGAGATATGTGAAGTATTTGCAAGTGCCTGACCCTTTAACTTTCAGTACACATTACCTGCTCCTTATTGCCTGTAGAAAATGAAAGCGAGAAATTAAGAGCTGTAGCTTCTAAGAAATTGCTGATCTTGAATGAGACTGTATGCTCAGTACTTCGTTTCCTCTTCCAGTTAGTGTCTTATTCCTTTGCTTCCATTTACAGCAGAACTTCAATAAAGAACTGTTCATACTTGCTATCCCCAATTCTTTTTTCTGCTTCTTCAGTCCATTCTCATCAGACATTTGTTCTCACCACCGTCTCTTCCATAATGTGCTAATGTCAACAAAATACTATTCCTACCACTTACCCGCCTCTGGTTTCTGCTTCTGTTCAACGAAGTAATGTCATCCGAAGTCTTAAAGTAAGCTGGAAACGTAAGGATCGAGTAAGGAACTCACAGTGACATACAGAAAGGAAATCTTTATTCCGTGTATGAGCAGGTCACTGTTTAGTGTACACACAGTAGTGTAAGAGATATTTCATATTTTCTAGTAACAAGACGGGAAAATGAAGTGGGTAATATTTGTACTTGGTCTTTAAGGATCTTCCCCAGGAATCACTTAGTCAGTGATTCAGGAAAGGGGAAGAAGTCATTCCAGGCAGAGGGACTGGTATAAGCAGGAAAGGGTTAGTAGCAGAAGAACCCGTGGGTAATACAGGGATAGGTAACTCTTCATTGATGGGAACTTGTGAGATGAAGAAGGAAATAAAACTGAAATATATTCCCTACTGCCAGATTAACGAGTCTGGATTTCAGTTGACAGTGGAGTACAAGGTATGCTGAAGAGAGAAGCTGCAAGCAGTTACTGTTTACTCATAAACATACATTAAGCTTATGCTTTGTGCCAGAAAGCATTTGGTGGGCTATTTTCCATTAGGTTACCTGTGATGTATGAAAGATCGGAGTAATGTCCTTGGAATTTCAACCCCAGGGAGCTTCATATCAAATTTTGTAATGACTTTGATGATGGAAATGACGGGGGATAAGTCATTTAAGACTGTTTTTCCACTTAGCTAACTTCTGTTCTTCTTCAAAACAGTTAAAATTTGACCTTTAGGAAACCTTCATTAACTCACCTCGGTCTGGGTTAGGTGTCTATTCTTTGTGCAGCCAGATTGCTTTCTTCTCTGGGAACACTTATGTAACTGTTTCTGTCTTCCTGTGTTTATGTGTCACGTGTAACACATATGTTTACTAGGTAATTAAATGAATTTATGAAAGCAGGAACTACACGCGTCCACCACTGAAGTCTAGTGTGTTCTAATGTGAAGGGGATAAAAAGGTCAGAAAAAAGTGAAGATGATGGAGGATATTATAATTTAAAATTAGTGGGGGACAAAAACCACAAAAGGAAATACAGTTATAGATTTATCTACATAAAAAAATTGAATAACATACCAAAGAAAAGAAAAAGGACAACCAACTAGAAAAAAATATATACAGCAAATATGACAAAGGACTAATGCCTTTAATAGGAAATACCTCATAGAAATTAAAAGAAACCATCTCAGAAAATAGGCAGAAGAAGTGAATTAACAACTTCTTGAGGAGGAAATGTTTCTGAAAAATAATTTGAATTTGCTTTCAATCTTTTCACTTCTTTTCCATCACCACTAGATTCCTAGTACAGCTACTGTACTAGCTTCCCAAGTACTTACATTGACTCTTCTCAAACTTTAATCTTATATATATATACTTTAGGTTCTGGGGTACATGTGCAGAACGTGCAGGTTTGTTACATAGGTATACATGTGCCATGGTGGTTTACTGCACCCATCAACCTGTCATCTACATTAGGTGTTTATCCTAATGCTATCCTTCCCCCGCCCCACCGCCCAGTGCCAGGGCCCTGTTGTGTGATGTTCCCTTCCCTGTGTCCATGTGTTCTCATTGTTCAACTCCAACTTATGAGTGAGAACATGCCGTGTTTGGTTTTCTTTTCTTGTGTTGCTTTGCAGAGAATGATGGTTTCCAGCTTCATCCATGTCCCTACAAAGGACGTGAACTCATACTTTTTTATGGCTGCATTGTATTCCATGGTGTATATGTGCCACATTTTCATTATCCAGTCTATCATTGATAGCCATTTGGGTTGGTTCAAAGTCTTTACTATTGTAAACAGTGCCACAAAAAACATATGTGCACATGTGCCTTTAGAGCAGAATGATTTATAATCCTTTGGGTATATAGCCAGTAATGGGATTGCTGGGTCAAATGGTGTTTCTATTGCTAGATTCTTGAGGAATCATTACACTGCCTTCCACTATGGTTGAATTAATTTACACTTTCACCAACAGTGTAAAAGTGTTCCTATTTCTTCACATCCTCTCCAGCATCTGTTGTTTCCTGACTTTTCAATGATTGCCGTTCTAACTGGCATGAGATGGTATCTCATTGTGGTTTGGATTTGTATTTCTCTAATGACCAGTGATGATGAGCATTTTTTCATATATTCGTTGGCTGCGTAAATGACTTATTTTGAGAAATGTCTGTTCATATCCTTCGTCCACTTTTTGATGGGGTTGTTTGTTTTTTTCTTGTATATTTGTTTAAGTTCTTGTAGATTCTGGATATTAGCCCTTTGTCAGATGGGTAGATGGCAAGAATTTTCTCCCATTCTGTAGGTTGCACTGTTCACTCTGATGGTAATTTCTTTTGCTTGTGCATGAAGCCTTTAGTTTACTTAGATCCTATTTGTCATTTTGGCTTTTTTTGCATTGGCTTTTGGTGTTTTAGTCATGAAGTCTTTGTCCATGCCTGTGTCCTGAATAGTATTCCTAGGTTTTCTTCTAGGGTTTTTATGGTTTTAGGTCTGACCGTTTAAGTCTTTAATCCTTTTGAGTTAATTTTTGAGAAGGTGTAAGAAGGGGTCCAGTTTTCAGTTTTTCTGCAATATGGTGCCAGTTTTCCCAACGACCGTTTATTAAATAGGGAATCCTTCCCCATTGCTTGTTTTTTGTCAGGTTGGTCAAAGATCAGGTGTTGTTAGATGTTGGTGGTTGTTTCTGAGGCCTTCTGTTCTGTTCATTGGTCTGTGGTGTATCTGTTTTGGTACCAGTACCATGCTGTTTTGGTTACTGTAGCCTTGTATTATAGTTTGATGTCAGGTAGCACGATGCCTCCAGCTTTGTCCCTTTTGCTTAGGATTGCCTTGGCTATGCAGGCTCTTTTTTTATTACATATGAAATTTAAATTAGTTTTTTCCAATTCTGTGAAGAAAGTCAATGGTAGCTTGATGGGAATAGCGTTGAATCTGTAAATTACTTTGGGCAGTATGGCCGTTTTCACAATATTGATTCTTCCTATGAACATGGAATGTTTTTCCATTTGTTTGTGTCCTCTCCTATTTCCCTGAGCAGTGGTTTGTAGTTCTTGAAGAGGTCCTTCACATCCCTTTAAGTTGTATTTCTAGGTATTTTTTTCTCTTTGTAGCAATTGTGAATGGGAGTTCACTCACGATTTGGCTCCCCGTTTGTTATTGGTGTATAGGAATGCTTGTGATTTTTGCACATTGATTTCGTATCCTGAGACTTTGCTGAAGTTGCTTATAAGCGTAAGGAGATTTTAGGCTGAGATGATGGAGTTTTCTAAATATAGAATCATGTCACCTGCAAACAGGGACAATTTGACTTCCTCTCTTCCTATTTGAATACCCTTTATTTCTTTCTCTTGCCTGATTGCCCTGGCCAGAACTTCCAATACAATGTTGTAAAGAGATTAAAATTAAAGTTTGTTGTTATTCTTGCGAAGTAAAGTAAAAATTTATCTTTACTCTTCTAAAAAATAAACCATCACTTTTTACTCTATCTTGGTGATTATTTGTTGCATATTCTCGGTACTTAGAAGAGAGAATTTTAATTGCTTTTATAGCAGCTTCCCTCATCTCCAGCACAGTACCTTGTCTACAGGTAAATATAAGAAGTAAATATATATTGGGCAGATGAAAGCATGGATAGCGTAACTGTCAACTAATGTTCAAATGAGAGGGAAAATCTCCTAAATGCTGACTTTTTTTCTCCCTTTCCATTAGAACTAGAGGAGAAATGCACAATTGAAAACTACAGTGCCATAGCATTTAGTGAGTAAATAATTTGCAAAACTAGAGCTAGATTTTCTCAAGTCATCTGTTTTCTAAAATTTAGGCAGCAATGATATGTAAAAATCAGAATTAGGAGGCGTAGCAATCTGATGGAGTGCTTTAATTTCATAGAAAGGCCAAATCCTATGTCTACAACTGACATTATTTTATTTTATTTTATTTTATTTTTTTTGAGCTGGAGTCTCCCTCTGTCCCCCTGGCTGGAGTGCAGTGGCGCGATCTCGGCTCACTGCAAGTTCTGCCTCCCAGGTTCACGCCATTCTCCTGCCTCAGCCTCCTGAGTAGATGGGACTACAGGTGCCTGCCGTCACTCCTGGCTAATTTTTTTTTTTTTTTTTCGTATTTTTAGTAGAGACAGGGTCATGTTAGCCAGGATGGCCTGAATCTTCTGACCTCGGCCTCGCAAATTGCTGAGATTACAGGCGTGAGCCACCGCACCTGGCCTATTTTATTCACTGATAGCAAATTACCAATAAGCCCATTAGAAAATTGCTTTTCATTTCTTGTAAGACAGTAAAGGTAGAAACTAAAATGCCAAAGAACAAAATGAGTTGCTTCCACATATTGTAAAACATAAGAATGTCAAGAACCATGTTTGTATGTGCTTATGAAGTTACAAAACTCCTATGTCATGATTAGGTGCAGTGTACTTTTTAACAATTTTTTTCTGAAATATTAAATTAGGGCCTATCTGTAAGAAAAGAACCAATTTGTGTTTAGTTATTAAACTATTCTGGGAAGTTTTGCTAGGTGGCAGCATACGCCCAATAATGGTTAAATTGTAGATATTCACTAAACGTTCTAGATATTTTTAAAAATTGTTGCTCATCAGAAATAAAAAGTAAAATCAGCAATAAGTTATCATCCATATGACAAAATTAGGATCCTTTTTATAAAACAATAATTTTGGCCAGGTGCAGTGCCTCACTCTGTAATCCCAGCACTTTGGGAGGCTGAGGCTGGCGGATCACTTGAGCTCACAAGTTTGAGACCAGCCTGGGCGACAGGGTGAAACCTTGTCTCTACAAAAAATACAGAAAAATTAGCCAAACATCGTAGTACATACCTGTAGTCCCAGCTACTTGGGAAGCTGATGTAGGAAGATGGCTTGAGCCCGGGATGGGGCGGAGGTTGCGATGAGCCGAGATCACACAACTGTTCTCCAGCCTGGGCAATAGAGCCAGACCTTGTCTCGAAAAAAGACAAGAAACCCAATAGTTTTGTTAACTATGAATTACTTCAAACGTATGGGAAATAATGTAAAGAGTCTTATAATCTGCTTCCTCTGTTTAGGAAATGTCAATGTTTTGCTATATCTTAATGTTTAATTCCACCAATCTTCTTTTCTACCTCAGCGGTAATTATTCTTCTTGGTGTGTGTTTTTCTCTTCTATATTTTTTACAATTTTAGTAACATAAGTATCTATACCCAGTGTATAGTATTGTGTTGTGTACTTTTAAACTGCATATTGTTCTACAAATTATAAATTATAGTAGTCTCCCCTTATCCATGGGGGTTATGTTCCAAGACTCCCAGTGTATGCTTAAAACCTCAGATAGTACCAAACTGTCTTCATTATTATTATTATTATTTTCTGTACTATAATGGGCAGGTAACAGATACAGCAGGAATACACTGGATGTATGATTTACATCCCTTGTGGGATGGAGTAGTACAGTGAGAGATTTCATCATGCTGTTCAGAGTGGTACACAGTTTAAAATTTATGAGTTATTTATATTGGAATTTTGGCTAACCGCAGGTGATTGAAACTGCTGACAACAAAATTGTTGGTAAGGGGGGACTACTGTATTTTATTCACCAAATGTTACTTTTCAAGTTTTATTCATGTAATACCTAGAGATCTTTTGCATTGATTTAAAATACTACATTGCTATATGCTTTATTTAATACATTATCTTCTCTCTCATGCTACATTTTGTTAAAGTGCTGCAATGAATAATCTTGTGTGTAGCCTTTTCCTGTTGTTGAGGTATCTTCAGAATAGATTCCTAGAAGTAGGACTTTTGTTTTAAAGTACAGCAAGGTTTCCTCCAAAGGAGTAAACCAGTTTGCATTTCTACCAGCAGTGCATTTGTCTGTTTCCTCACAACCTCATACACAGAATGTGTTGTCATAGTTTTTTTGTATTTACTAACTTGATAGGTAATTAATGAATAACAGAAGTTTTAATGTATTCTTAGAAACACAGATATACTTAGATTTTTCTGAACACCACAAGTTCCCCTGGAACAATACTAGCTCTTGGAATAACTCTTTTCTAATAACTATAGATTTTGATTACAGGCTAACTCAAAAACATGGTAAAGTTGGTGAATTATCAGAGGCTAACTAGTTGGCCAGCTAGCACATAGCCAGCCAAAAGTCAACTCAAGTAGCATTTAATTTTGTCTTTGGACCAAAGTCTGCTATCTGCTTTGTATATCAGAAACTTGCTGTCATTGTCACCACAGAAATAGAGCTCATTCTCTAAAAAGCAAATTCATATTAAACATAAGTGTATAAGAGATTGTGTGAATGAGAAAGCTAGTTTATTAAAAAAAAATCTAATATACATCGTAATGCTCACATTGTAAAACACATTCTTTTCCTGTATATACTGACCATCAGCGGCTTGGTATGTAGAAATGCAGAAAGGGGTTTTAGTTGCATGATTCATGTTGAGCTGTGATGCATCTGTTCCCATAATTGAGTTATTCCAGAACAGATTAGATTTCTCAAGTCTCTGAGCTGGGGAACCCTTTCTTTGGAATTTCCTTGAGTTGGACACTGCCAACTTTTGCCTCTCTGTGGTTTCCTTTCCTGTGTTTATGTTGACTGTTCTGAGTCATCTCACATGGTCTTTTCCCAAATAGCTATATTAGACTTCCATTGTATTTATAGTATTTTTATATTGTCTATGCAAGAGATGCCCTATGTTTAGATTTTGCCAGGTTACCTTTAAAGGCCTCTGTATGCCTAATTTATTGGTAGTACTTCACTGTCAGTACATATATATTCACTGTGTATGTAAGTCTTAACTCTTTTTCTTTAGATCTTATAGATTGTCTTAAATGCATTCTCTTGCTGTTTGGAAGCCCCTCGGCTTGGCTTCATCAGTCTTGTTGGTGATGGCCTCAGATTTTCCCTTCAATTTCTGTCTTCAGACCCCTTCCTTCTACTTCTCTTTCATTTGCTTTCTTCTGTGTCAGCATATTTTATTTACATTTCTAAGCCTCTGTTTTCTCTGTGCTCACACTATTGCTCTGTTCTTTCCCTCCTAAACAATAATCATACTGTTTTTACAATTCTAACAATGACAGTTCTTGCTTTTGGTTAGAGGTTTGCCAAAGTGTACTGCCATTAGGCAGTGCACTTAGACTTCTGGCAGTATTGGTGTACTAGGTCTGTTCGTTGCCTTCTGGGTTGTCTGTCAACCAACTTTATAACTCCTCGGTGACAAATGAATTGGCAGCCTTTTAAATCCTAACTTAAAGGCTATATTTGTCATCAGTTTTGCAAAAATCTAAGTGTTTGAGAAAACCTAAGTCTTAAATATATGAGGTATTCTTTTTGGTTTTAGAGTTCCCTTATCCATTAATACAAACATAGTATTTCTTAAATTGGAATTTTAAAATTGGAGACAAGCTTTCTTACGATTGGACTGTAACCAAGGACCAACTCTGCCCACTGCAGTTTATTAGTTAAGTTTGGTTAACAGTAGTTAGCAAATGGTATATTATCATCTCATGTACCTGCAAAGTTAAGCAATTAGAAACATTTGTTAATATATTTTAATGTATAGTTCATCACTTGCTATTAGTTTATTTTATGAATAACTTTAAAAAATGTATCATGACACCATATAATTCTGTTTATGCAACGTGGCAGTTCTTTTTTTTTTCCTTAAACTTTGTCTGTGTGCCTTTTCATTTATGCAAAGTATGGTTTTTTTTCTAAATGGGTCTAACTTTGAAACAAATTCCTAAGAGGTTAACTCATCTAGGGGAAAAGAAGCCTGATTACTGTGCATTTTTAAAATATATTATGCATTTGAAACAGTGAATAGACAGTGTGTATTGTTACATTTCTGTTCATTTATTTAACCAATATTTATTGCACATATATTGTGTGCCATGCACTATGTTAGGTGTTAAGATGCAGTGTTGGGTAAAACCAGATACTTGACCTTCACAGAATTTATAACCTACTGGGGAAAGACACATTAAAAATAATCAGATTAAAAGTAAAGTATTAAGTTACCAAGTAAAGGTACTTGTGACCCTCTCAGGGAGGCCAGAAAAGACTCTTCACAGAAATGACAGTTGGTCCAAAATCAGGATGAATAGATATTAACAAGCTGACATGGGAAGAAAGAACATTCTGACCAGTGGAAATGGTAGGTGTAAAGGCTTTGTAGTAGAAGTGAGCATGGTGAGGACAGGGGACTGAAAGGCCAACGTGGTTCTTCTGAGAACAGTTGGAGACCGTTAAAAAGAGTTACGTAAAGGTGTGACATTGAATATATATACTTTAAAAAATTTTATTCTGACGGCATTGTGGATAACTGGTTGGAGAGAGGCAAGAATAGGTGTGGAGAAACCAGTTAACAGTATCTCAGCCACGATTGCAAAAAGGTCAAGATAGGGGAAAAAGTGGTACAATTTGAAAGATAATTAGGATTTAAGATTAATAGGACTCGGAGATTCATTATGAAGGATTAAGAGAGCTACCTCTAATGACCCTTAGGTTTATAACTAAAAGAATTGTTCCATTCCCTGAAATATGAAACTCCCCTCCCCCACAAAAGAAGGGAAAGGTCTTATTGGAGGTGAAGAACATGAGTTTAAGTGTGAATTTGAGGTGATTTTGAGCGCACTCAGAAAGAAATGTCAAGCAGAAAGTTGCACATTTGGGCTTGAAGCTAAAAGGAGTGATCTCAGCTGAAGGTAAAATTTTTGACTCCTCTTTGTTTATGTGGCAAATTGAATATGCACACATAAGATCTCCTAAAGCTAAACAATGTATTGTGAAAAGAAACACTGGCTTGGGACTGCCCCTTCAACTCTTAACATTTTATGAGTGGATAGAAGTGGATGAATTTTCAAAAAAGATCAAAATAGAGTGAGTAGAAAGGAAGGAAGAAAACTGTCTTGGAAAACCAAGGGAAGAATGTTTGAAGAAAGAGAAAGTGGTCAGAAATGTCGAATTTCCGTTGGATTTCAGGGGATTTTTTGGAAATCATTGATGTCCTTAGTGACATCTTTTAGTAGACTTGATGAGGATGATAATCAAACTGGATTTGTGTGGCATGCAGAAATAGAGATACTGAGTTTGGATGTCTCTTTCTGAAAGCTTAATTCTCCACATAACTAAAGAGGGGGTGGTCCTAGTGACCTACGTAATGAGGATGTTTATTTAGTCTCTAATGAAAATGACTCAAGCATGTTTAAAAATCAGTGAGAAACAAATGCATTAAAAGGAAGAGAATGACAATGCTATGGTAAAGGGATAAACCATAGTAGAGATTCTAGGAAGGCAGAAGAGAATGGGCTCTAAAAGACAGTTGAAAGATTAACTTCAGATATGTGTAGTGGTATATCTTATATTGTAACTTTATTCATAAAGGAAGATGGGTCATGGAAGTACCTTTACATTCATGGTAGTAGAAAAATGATGGTCCCCGACTGATAATTATTTTCTCCACACGATTGAAAGAAAGAAGGGAGGACGGAGACTAGAGGATTCAGGAGAGTAGGCAAAAGTTTAAAACAGGCATTGTAGAGTGAATTGAACAGAAAAATATAGGATGGCTAGGAAGAATGGGGGTCCACTTGAGGTTAATTATGATGAATTTATAGTAGACAGAATGTTACAAGTATTTGCTATTGACATACAACAATGAAGAGCTCAGTGTTTTTTTCATTCAAGACTATGGTTTCTTAACCAGAGGGATAGGAGTTTAAGAAATTGGCAAGTGTTTATCATGTATCTAAACTGCGTAAAAAGAGGAACATGTAAAAAGAGGAAGTGTAGGAGTCAGTGGATTGGTGGTCCTAAAGAAGTCAAAGATGGTTGTGGTGGGTGGAGTTAAGCAAGCAAGCTGATAGAGGTTGTGATCACAGTGTGGAATATTTGAATTAATGGTTTTAGAAATTGAATATTATGAATGATGACGAGGTTGACAGTGTAGCCATGGAAGTGGATGGCTGAAATAGAATAGATTAGGTCTTTAGAAAATAAGTAAAGAAGATATAACTATCAAATGGGCTATTCAACTGGACATGTAAGTTACACAGAATGATGGCAGAACTTAGGGTATAAAGAAGTTGTAAGTTGGTTGCTAATATCTTCAGTGAATAAGGGAGTGAATGATGTGAAGGGTGAGAGAAGATATTATTAATTTAATGGAAGAGCCTTAAAGAAACAGGATGATGTTGATAATGTTATTTTGGCAAGAAGAATTTGAGGAATTTTGTGTGCCAGGTACTCTTGCAGGACAAAGAAAACACTATGTAAATATTACAAGACTCCTGTTTTCTAGGAGCTTGCTGTCTATAGAAAAAGACAGCCACATGAGCCATTAGTAACAATGCAGTGAGGTAGATGCTTTAATGACAGAATCTGTATAGTGGGGGGCCCAGGGATGGAGTGGTTATCTCTAACTGAAGAAGTCATTGAAGGTTTCACTGGAAGGACTATATTGGAACTGAATTTTATGTAGTCCCTAAAGTGAAGAAGGGGAAGAAGGACATTCCAGGAGTAATTTTTAAGATGTATGCCTCCTAACTGTGATAGACAAAACATAAACTCCGTGATTACATGCCATTGCACTGAAAGCTGTTATGATGTGTATTTTTTTTTTATAACTAGAATTTCCGTTTCTTGGCCTATAGCTCTGCTTTTTATTCTTAGAGTTAAACATTGTTCTCTGGTAGGATGATTTAAAGTATGTATTTGTATGTGTGTGGCGGGGGGAGCATTTATGTTGACATGCACATATGCTTGCACACAATGCCCTTGTGTTTGTGGAGCTGCTTTTAAAATTATACTTGAAATAATTTATTAGTAAAATAATGAAAGTTTTGTTTTATAAATAAATAAAATAAATTGCTAATTAAAAGCTAATTTGCTAATTAAAATATTCAACAAATTAAATTCCTACCATTATGAGTGAGGCTTTGTTTTAAACAGTGAGAATACAAAGATGAATATGACAGGTTCTGATTTCAGGGAACTCACTGTTTATTGTGTTCCAAACCCAGCAAGATATAAGTGTAACATTAAAATACTTATCTCGGGTAATACCATGACTTTTTAAAAAATTATAGCTTGTTTTTTTAAGCCCTTAGACACATTTTTAGACTGTTGATTTATTCCTTCACTATTTATGGAAGAGGTTTGATTACATCAAGCTATGAATATAGTTAGACAAAAAAGGTTAAGTTGTAGACTAAGTCTATAATATTAAGACTCAAGATAAAGTGTGTTTGTTCCTGAAGTAAGTGTGTTTCTTCTAATTATGACTTTATTCTTCAAAGGTTGTGAAGATGAGAAAAGAAGTGAAGAGAATACGAGTTTTGGTTATCCGAAAACTTGTCAGGAGTGTTGGCAGACTGAAGTCAAAAAAGTTAGTCATTTAAAGTCATGAACTTGTGACTAATAAAATGTCAAAAGTTGTTTTATTTGATGCTTTAAAATGTTTAGGGTGGGATATAGAGAAGTAATCAAATATCTTACTCGTACAGCATTTTGTTTTGTATGTGGAGATGATGCGAGATAGAATGTGCTGTGTCAGTATGCCCTTCTATGGTTTGGACATCATTGCTCAAGATACAGGATGAATTTTCTGCTGCTTTTGCAAAACTCTCTTTTGGTCTTTTCAGAATAAAATTCCCTTGGGCTTATCTGTTTTATGTTATTAGAAGTTATTTTAAGGTACTGATATAGCTTAACAAATCTAGTAATACCTTAAGAATCAGTTTTGAAGATTTTATATCACATTTTTTCTTGAATTGCTAAGTAATTTGAAATCTTCAGTATCTTGTGAAAGTGTTTATTAGAACATTGTGTTCCATGTAATTTTTTGGAAAATATAATATTTTGTATTTTAGTATCACTAGTGTTAGTGAAAAGTATTTTATTTTTATTTATAGTTCTTCTTATAATGTAAGCATGAATACTTAACCTTCAAATATGTTTTGTTCCTGATTAATTTCCTGCTTTTTCATAAATATGTCAGAATATTGCCCTTCTTTATTTTTTCCTTAAATTCCAGAGAGCAAATTTTCATTTGATAAAATTGTAGCCAAACTCTAATTGTAACTTATGAAATTTATATTAC